>NC_061509.1:79113987-79180204 GCF_022539505.1 Lolium rigidum | reverse complement strand
CCTTCCTCTCTATGGTCGATCTCAACAACAACTTGAATGGCATGGTACCTCATGCCTATCATCATTGTGTCTATAGGTGCCGACATCGACAAGGACCAAGAGAGAAGGAGCTCCCATGGTGCAAGGAAGAAGGAAGAAGAAGAAGAAGGAAGGAGGAGGAAGAAGAGGCAAGAGGAGGAAGGCCGGCCGGTCCCGGCAGTCCGGTCCGACCGGGCTCACCGACCGGCCCACCCGGTCCCGTGGCCGGTCTGACCGGGTCCCTGACCGGCCCGGCCGGTTTCGACCGGATTCTACGCTCGTGCCATCCGGACGCCATCCCGGGGCACCCGAAGCCCCGCCCGGTCAGCGCCCGGTCCAGGATCCGGTTTGGACCGGATGGGCCGGTCCCATGCCCGGTCCAACCGGCCCCTGGACCGGATTTCACGGGTTTGACCCACCAACTTGTACCCGTTCGACCCGAGCTGCCTTGTATGCCTATATAAGACCCCAGCTCGCCCCCATAGCTGGTTAGACAAGATTTAGGCTTAAACATGACTTTGAGCTTTGTCTCCCTAGGGTTTCATCCCCTTTGTATCAAGGCACCCCATGTTGTATGATTGGATCTATGTGAGTGAGATTCTAGTGTAGCCCACTCTCTCTCCCTCACCTACCTCCATCCTCAACACCGATCTCTCACTCCGGGATTCTACCTCGAGTCTCTCCCGGGTTGATTCTATTGGCGTGGTCCATCGAGCCACGAGGGTAAGTATCGATTGTATCGGGTTGGTGTGCGTTGTGTTCTTCGTGTTCTTCGTGTTCTTCCGCATATCCCTCTCTTCCCCCCCTTTGGATCTTGGGTCATTCGCGAGATCAGGCCACACACGGGGTCTTAGACCTCAACATATGGTAATCAGAGCCAGGGATACCTTAACATATGGTATCAGCAGCCTTTGGTTTCCGCGAATTTGACCCCCCACCCATCCAATTTCCCCTCTAAAAATTTTCCCCAAAAATCCCCAAAAAATAGCCCTAATTTGCCTTTGGATGGATCTGCGATTTGGTTGCGTTTTGAGTGGTTTTGGTCCATGGATTTGGTGTTGAGGTGCTTGATCTACTATTTCCCCCACTTTCTAGCCCCCAATTCCATCGTTTTCCTTCGATTTGGTCGATTTGGTCTTGGTTTGGGGAAGAACAGGAGAGAGAAAGCTCCAAATCGACGAACCCGGTTTCAAACCCGGTCAACCGGCCCCCAGACCGGATCATCCGGCGCAGAACCCGGCCAACCGGCCGATAACCGGACAGCCGGTCCAGGATCCGGTCCAACCGGGCCCCAGACCGGACACGCCGGCGCCAGCTCCGGTCCGACCGGACCAGCGACCGGGCTCCTCGTCTTCGACCTCGTCGTCCGGCGATCTCCACCACCACCACCACCACCACCATCGCAGGTATAACTTGCAGTGACCCTTGTAACCCTCTTCCTTTTGCGATCTATCCTATCGAGCATTGCTTGTCTAGTGTTGCGAGACATTGCACGTGGCCCCGCATTGTGAGGTGTGTGTGTCGCGTTGAGTAAGGCATCCAAGCAAACACTCGTGTGGCAAGATAGCAAAAGCGAGCTAACGCTAACATAGTGTGAGAAAAAGCCGCCAAAACACAAAAAGAGTGCAAGTGCACAATAGAGCAAAAGAGTGCGAGTAGCACCATACATACACACATCCATATACCCATACATACAAAAGTGTCCATGTGCCACCAAAGATAAAAACGAGTGCAAGTGCCACCATATACAAGAGAGAAAAAGCTTTTAAGCAAAGAGAGACGAGAAGAGAGGCCGCGTGTGAATCTTGTTGTCTCTTCATTTGCAACCAAAGCTTTGCCTCTCCTTGTGTTAGTGTGACACCGAGCAACCTTGCTTTCGGGCTTTATACACTTTTCCGCTCATTCCTTGGTCGCACTAACCCCGCTTATCTCGTGTGTGAGTTCCATACCTTTTCCGTGTTTATAGTGATCATCGCTTTAACATTTGAGTTTTTGGATCTTACCCACCCTTGACAATACATTTGATTTCGGATTTCATCTTTTGGCTTTCCACCACACTCACCTCCCACCATATTTGCTAGCTTTTGCGTGTGTCTTTGTGTGAGTGCCCGATACAATTGTTCTAACTTTCGGCTTTGTTGGATCACTCCAATCTTGTCATACCACGGTAAGATTGCGAGGTAGTGTTCTTCCACTAACATACACCATATAGATACCATCTTGCTAACATGTATAGCGAAGAAGAAGATACGGAGGAGTACACGGAGCACTTCGAGGAGGATGCCTCTTCAAGCACCGCGGATGTGGAGGAACATGTGGAGCTCTACACCGACTATGGCTCCGCAAGCATCGCCAACATGACCGACATCGACGAGCTCTACACCGACTATGGCTCCGCAAGCATCGCCAACACGGACGACATCGACGAGCTCTACATCGACACTAGCTCAACAAGCATGGACAACATGGTGGAGCACCATCACGAGGACGACATCGACCCCACCATGTCCACCGCCGATGCTCCGACATACCCCTACTTGGCCAATGGAGCTACATATGAAGATCGAGGACCTCCACGATGGCATCATCATGTGGATCATCAAGAGCGTCCTCAACATATTCGGCATCGACACACTTCTCCGAGCTCCTCAAGGCGCCATCATGAGAGTGCCTATGCACAAGATCATCGACATCACGGACACCATATGGAGCATCAAGAGCGTCCCCATCATGAGCGTCATCGACACTCTTCTCCAAGCTCCACTAGGCGCAACAAGCAACATGCCAAGTCGCATGAGCCATCATCTCGGCATGGCAAGGACCGTCATCGACTCACACCATCTCATGATCGTCGTCGACCACTACCACCTCATGGTCTCCATCGACACACATCACCACATGATCTTCGACGCCACAAGCCACCTCATGATCGCCATCGACCAACATTTTCCACGGATCTTCGACGACACCCATCAAGACATGGTGATGAGGCAAGAAGACGAGAGCCTCGACATGAAGCCCTTCCTCATAAGGCGACTTCTACCTCTTGCGCCACAACCACAATGGCCCCTACCTCGTCATATGCCTATGGACTCCGATGCTACAAGTGCAAGCAACATGGCCACCCTCCACGGGAATGTCCCAATCTCCTATGTGAGGTGTGCAAGGCCAAGGGTCACACGGCATGGCAATGCACAACGCCAAGCGCCAAGAAGCTCTACTTCGACGAGCTCAACGCACAAGTCTCCAAGATGCCACCACTTGAGGTCGACTTAGGAGGCGATGGAGTTGAGCATGGTGAGCATGGGATTCTCCCTTCACCTACGGAGGCGCATGGAGTTGAGATGGTTGAGCATGGGAAGTTCCCTTCAACCAAGGAGGCGCATGGAGATGAGCAAGTCGAACCTACTCCTACATGCTTGATTGATGAGTTGGTACCAATCCCATGTGAGCATGAGAGCCACTTAGCCCACTTGAGCGAGAGTGATAGTGAGTTGAGTGACTTCCACCCCATATGTGAGTTTGAGTGCTTCCATTTGGAGGACATGAGTGATACACAAAGTGAGTTGAGAGAGGTAGATGATAGGTCCATGGAGGACATCGCCTTTGCTAACACATTAACCTCTCCCTCGCTTGTGTCTTCTTATGTTGCACTAGGTTCCACGGAGGACGAGTTCCCGCTCATGGAGAAGATGTACATGGTGCATGAAGATGACGATATCTCACCATGCTTGCTCCAAGATGTCGACCACATGGATCCTCCTATTTCCACAACACCTACATCACATGAGTCGGCCTTCAAAGGTAACAACATAGGTGTTGATGATGCCATGATCCCACTAGTGGACATGATGACTTATGAGCGCATGCATGACCTTGATGATACACTTTCTACGTCACTTGATTCTTTCATGTTCCCATGTGATGCTTTGCTTGCTAACATTGTTGACCATGTGGAGTTGATTGATTGTGATACCATGAACATGCCATGCTATGAAACTTTCATATTTGCTCCGCTTGCTTGCAATGAGGTTGAACATGATGCCATTACCTTCCGCATGCTTTGCCCCACATGTTTGCACTATTCCATGATCCTTGCATCCAAAATTATGAACAATTGCTCTTTCTTATGCTTGGTATGCAAGAATGCTTATTTCATTGTCCATGAGATGGCCCCCATAGCCTTCTCTATTTTTGATGATCATGAGTTACCACATGCCATGAACCCTTCTTGCCATATGCACCATCGCCATGCATTTCATACTATCTTGATTGACACTAATGGTGATGTGCACAAGACATGGAACATCATGATGGATGATGTGTTCCTCTACCATGCACACACGCTTTTTGTTCTATCCATTGTGTGTATAGGTACCCGACCGATCACTTCCACCGCTACGGAGCATGAGCTCACCAAACGTGCAATTGAGAGCTACCCCAACAAGAACGAGATACATGGGATACACACCAAAGGGTATGTCCCCAAAAACTTTCGCCCTCTTTTGCCATGTCTTGACGAGTTTCCGGTTTGGTCCAACTCCTCGTCACCTCTTTTGCTTCTTATGCAACATATCTTGACATATCTTGTTGGCACAATGGTTGTTGTATGTATTGATGATATCATCATACACTCCGAGAATCTCAAGGATCATGTCATACATGTGAGAGACACATTATGCACCTTGTACCACAAGTTACACAAAAAGTTGCTCTCCTTTGGATTTCTCATTTTATCTTTGGCATTTGCAATGGATTCTTTGAAACTTGAGGATACCCATACTCGGCTCACGCCAACCATACTTTCCCAAGCTAGAAGTCTCCATCGCTTTGCCATTGCACATAAAAATTTTGCCCCAAATTTTGCCGCCGATACTTGCCTTTTGATTGTTCCATTTGTGTGGGACAATGCTACACACCACATTTTTGACACTTTACAAAGCAAACTTTCACTTGCACAAATTTTTGTCCTACCACATTTTGGATACATCGACACTCTTTTGATCACCATTTTGGCCCAATGCCTTTTGGAGAAACGACTTGATGCTTCGTATTTTATTGAGAGCCTCTTGTTCGCCGGTCTACCAATTGGCATCCACAAGCTTTCCTTTTGCAAGTTGTTTTTCCCCTTGTTCTTCTTCGACCGAGACTCGGCCCCTCCACCACTACATGGGAGACCCGTGATGGACTACAACAAAGACGCCCGCACTACGACGAGTTTCCCTAAGGGCACAAGGGCAACTATACAAGTCCTTCCCGTCTACCTCATCGGTGAGGAGGAGCAAGAGTCGAGGACGACTCTTCCCCAAGGGGGGGGAGATGATGCAGCCCCGCCTATCGTCGACGCTACACCATGGCCAAGGAGTCCCCCAAGTGGACCAACAACACCAAACCCCGCCATATACGTCAAGGTGAACTCCTTCCTCTCTATGGTCGATCTCAACAACAACTTGAATGGCATGCTACCTCATGCCTATCATCATTGTGTCTATAGGTGCCGACATCTACAAGGACCAAGAGAGAAGGAGCTCCCATGGTGCAAGGAAGAAGGAAGAAGAAGAAGAAGGAAGGAAGAGGAAGAAGAGGCAAGAGGAGGAAGGCCGGCCGGTCCCAGGGCCGGTCAACCGGGCCACAGGCCGGCCCACCCGGCCCCAGGGCCGGTCTGACCGGGTCCCTGACCGGCCTGGCCGGTTTCGACCGGATTCGACGCTCGTGCCATCCGGACGCCATCCCGGGCACCCGAAGCCCCGCCCCGGTCAGCGCCGGTCCAGGGTCCGGTTTGGACCGGATGGGCCGGTCCCGGGCCCGGTCCAACCGGCCCCGTGACCGGATTCGCTCGGGTTTGACCCACCAACTTGTACCTTTTCGACCCGTGTCGCCTTGTATGCCTATATAAGACCCCAGCTCGCCCCCATAGCTGGTTAGACAAGATTTAGGCTTAAACATGACTTTGAGCTTTGTCTCCCTAGGGTTTCATCCCCTTTGTATCAAGGCACCCCATGTTGTATGATTGGATCTATGTGAGTGAGATTCTAGTGTAGCCCACTCTCTCTCCCTCACCTACCTCCATCCTCAACACCGATCTCTCACTCCGGGATTCTACCTCGAGTCTCTCCCGGGTTGATTCTATTGGCGTGGTCCATCGAGCCACGAGGGTAAGTATCGATTGTATCGGGTTGGTGTGCGTTGTGTTCTTCGTGTTCTTCGTGTTCTTCGTGTTCTTCCGCATATCCCTCTCTTCCCCCCCTTTGGATCTTGGGTCATTCGCGAGATCAGGCCACACACGGGGTCTTAGACCTCAACAGATACGTGTGCACATACGTGCCGGACTGCAACAACTGGGTGAGCCAGGTTACAGCAGGAGGGACTGCCACAGCCGGAGGGGTTGCCACAGCAGGAGGCAGTTCTAGAGCAGATGCTGAGAAACAGGCGTGGCTAGCTAAATATGCCACCGGAACAAGTCATGAAAGCTCAACCTCCGCAGCTCCTACAGTGGATCAGATTACGGCAATCTTGAGAGACCAGTTCGGTATCTTGCCGAAGAAGAGAATGATCGGCTATTCCAAGCCGTATCCCAACGAGTATGACCTAATCCCACTACCGCCTAAATATCGGCTCCCTGACTTCACAAAATTCAGTGGATCAGAAGGATCTAGCTCAATTGAGCACGTGAGCCGATATTTGGCACAGTTGGGCATGGTCTCAGCTTCAGACCAGCTACGTGTGAGGTTCTTCTCACAATCTCTCACGGGTCCGGCCTTTGGGTGGTACACCTCGTTGCCACCAGATTCGGTTCGGACGTGGAAGCAGCTCGGAGGAACAATTCCACATACAATACCATTCGAAGCTACCGAAACCGGCATTGCCGATCCGACCCGATGTTCGGCAAAGGCGAGGAGAGACGGTGTCCGAATACATCCAGCCGCTTCAGACCGTCGAGAACCGATGTTATTCGGTTCGTTTATCCGAGAAGGAAGCAACCGAGCCGGCGATAGCAGGCTGTCGGCGCCGCTCAAAGATGTGACCTTCCAAGCGTACTTACAATTCACTGGCGCATATGGTTCAGAAATTGACATCGTATGAGCAGCGCCACCCAGAATTGTACCAGGACAAGTTCAAGCGCGTCGCCCTGATCGAGATGGAAGAAGATCAAGATTCTGCAGAAGATCAGGAAGTCGCTGTAGCTGAATGGACTCGGGGGGCAAAACCCGTGTCCTGCAAATGGGTGAAACAACCAGGGCCTGCAAAAGGGTTTGACTTTGATTTAAGCAAGACGGAGCAAATTTTTGATTTGCTGCTAAAGGAAAAACAGCTAAAGTTACCCGAAGGCCACAAAATCCCCACGTTACAAGAGATGAACGGCAGGCCATACTATAAATGGCATCACACGTTCACCCATGCCACCAATGACTGCAAAGTCTTACGCGGACAGATTCAAATGGCGATAGAACAAGGCCGATTACTCTTCGGTCAGTTTGCTATGAGAGTTGACACACATCCGTTTCCTGACGTCAACATGGTGGATCTTAGTCACTGCTTCAGGAGCGAGCCAGGTTTCTCTTTTGATATCAACATGGCAGGGCTTGCAGATCGCCATAGCAAGGATAAGCCAGAGAGCAGTCACTCCCGTGGCAAAGATAAAGAGGAGGCCGATCCACGCAACCGGCCCCAGCATGATGACAGACGGTACTTGACAGAGGAAGAAGTGAGAAGCGTGCGGTATCAACGACCACTCTCCACACATCTCCTTAACAAATATGAGCAGCAGTACGACCGACGTCGGCGCTACGACGTAGATGATGAGAGATATCGTCGGTCTGATGCAGATAACAAGAAGTATCGTCGATATGATAGAGGCCAAGAAGGGTATGAGCGTCACGCTATTGGGAGGTCAAGGGAGCAAGAGGACATGGATAGGCATTGGGACTGTCCTTTCTTCAGACACTGCTGGGACTCAGGAATGAGCCGATTGCCAACAATCGAGAACCGCCTGTAATATAGACGGAAGAGGAAGGGAGCTAATGAAGTTTCAGGTGTTCGAGCGTCTAGGGCCTCTCCCACCTCGGCAACGTACGAGCTGAGTCGTCTCAAGATGAAGACTTCGAGGAGTCAGATGAAGAAGATAGGTATCACCGGCCACGGTGGTGTCCTGATGGACTCAGCCACTCCCAAAAGCGAAGAGTGCAGCGGCTACGAAACCTAGAGGAAGCCGAGGCGCAGTACCTGTACACGTTGAGGAAAGCACGGCCCGATCTGGCCGTGAAAATTCAGCAAACATTGGAGACAGAGGCACGGCCACAGAAGAAAGTGTGGCGACGCAAGCAGACAAAAGCCGATGCAGAGGCAACGGCTGATACAAACATGGTGTTCATACTTCCGTCATAGTTTTGTGCTCCAAGAGACGAGGAAGTGTCAGTGGAACAGTTTGACTGCGGTCCACGACCAGTTATCTTCGAGAAGCCACGAGAGAGGAGCTACAGGCATCTGAAAGCCCTATACCTGAAAGGTTATATCAATGGGCAGCCTATCAGCAAGATGCTGGTTGACACGGGAGCGGCGGTCAATATAATGCCGTACTCCATGTTGCGACGTTTGGGACGTTCCAATGAAGATCTGATCAAGACCAACGTCACACTAAGCGATTTCAATGGCCAAGCGTCAGAAGCCAAAGGTGTCCTGAACGTAGACTTAACTGTCGGCCGAAAAACCATCCCTACGTCGTTCTTCATCGTCGATAGCAAAAGCACTTATGCTGTCCTGTTAGGAAGGGATTGGATCCACGCTAACTGTTGCATTCCATCCACAATGCATCAATGCATCATACAATGGGATGGAGATGAAGTGGAGGTTGTTCATGCAGATGATTCGATCGAAATCTCTTTGGCCGCCATGAACATCTGGGAAGCAAACGACCAAGAGTCGCTCTCTGGAATCAATCTAGACGGCTGTGAGTGCATCGAAGCTTCAAAAAACGGGGTGAGGCTGGTCTTATCCACTGGCCTGGCAGAGTAGCAAGACCCAAGTCTATGGACGTACGTGGCGAGACCGATCCCTGCGATCGGCCCCAAAAAATAAAAAGTAAGGATCTCACCTCAAGCATGTCACGCAGCTATAGCGGATAACCAAGAAGTTGTAAACCCTCATTAAACATTGCAATGGAAAAGGAGGCCGATTGTAGCAATCGGCCAAAATTAGCCTCAACATGCCTTCTGCCGGTGTTCAGCATTGATTCAGCAGGCGATGGGAAGCTGGGGTATGGGTTTACATCATCTGATGAACTAGAAGAGTCACAACTGCAAGGGAGGTCGATTTCAGCAATCGGCCAAAATCATTCTCACCACACTTGCTAGTCACTGTGCTATTTAGCATGGTGAGTGGTGTGACAGGCTTATAGTTGGCTGGAAAGCCGATATCTTCAATCACTTGAAGGATTCGGCTGGGGGGGCATACACACAGAGAAGGTACGAGACCACGAAGTATGTACCCAGGAGGAGCCGATTCATGAAATCGATCGGCTAATAAAAAAATCGAAAATAGAAAAATTTTAAGCACAGCCGATGCTCGGACATCGACTTAAGAATAAAAAGCCTCTTCGTCTTCGTGTCTAAGGAGTTTAGAAAGTTCTGCGAGGATATGGGAATCAAGTCGATACGATCGTCCCCGTACTATGCTCAAGCAAATGGACAGGCTGAAGCGTCCAACAAAAGTCTGATCAAGCTGATTAAGAGGAAGATCGACGAGCATCCTAGACGTTGGCACGAGGTACTGTCAGAAGCTTTGTGGGCTTATCGCATGTCGTGTCATGGAGCAATAAAAACCTCGCCATACAGAAAAGTGCTTGATGTCTACGGGTGCTTCTATTCTTGTAGACAGTGTTGGGCCTCCAAGAGCAGAGGTTTGTAGAACAACAGCAAGTTTCCCTTAAGTGGATTACCCAAGGTTTATCGAACTCAGGGAGGAAGAGGTCAAAGATATCCCTCTCATGCAACCCCGCAACCACAAAGCAAGAAGTCTCTTGTGTCCCCAACACACCTAATAGGTGCACTAGTTCGGCGAAGAGATAGTGAAATACAAGTGGTATGAATGAATATGAGCAGTAGTACGGCGCTGTAAAAATAGCTTACCGGCATGCAGCTTGATGGTAGTAATATTGTAGGAAGTAAACAAGCAAGTAGTAACGTAGTAAAACAAGCAAACAAGCAGCGATAGCGATATTTAGGAACAAGGCCTAGGGATTAGACTTTCACTAGTGGACACTCTCAACATTGATCACATAACGTAATAGATAAATGCATACTCTACACTCTCTTGTTGGATGATGAACACATTGCGTAGGATTACACGAACCCTCAATGCCGGAGTTAACAAGCTCCACAATTCAATGTTCATATTTAAATAACCTTAGAGTGCATGAAAGATCGATACGACTAAACCAAGTACTAACATAGCATGCACACTGTCACCTTCATACCAGTTAGGAGGAATAGATCACATCAATACCATCATAGTAATAATTAACTTCATAATCTACGAGAGATCATAATCATAGCCTATGCCAAGTACTAACACGGATGCACACACTGTCACCATTGCACCGTGCAGGAGGAATAAAACTACTTTAATAACATCACTAGAGTAGCACATAGATAAATTGTGATACAGAACATATTGCAATCATAAAGAGATATAAATAAGCACTTCACTACGCCATTCATAACAGTTGAATAAGTATTCTCGTGAAATATAGCCTAAGAGACCCACACGTGCACACACTGTCACCTTTACACACGTGGGACAAGGAGTCTCTGGAGATCACATAAGTAAAACTCACTTGACTAGCACAATGACATCTAGATTACAAGCATCATCATATGAATCTCAATCATGTAAGGCAGCTCATGAGATTATTGTATTGAAGTACATAGGAGAGAGATGAACCACATAGCTACCGGACATGCACCCGAGCCTCGATGGAGAACTACTCCTCCTCATGGGAGCAGCAGCGGTGATGAAGATGGCGGTGGAGATGGCAGCGGTGTCGATGGAGAAGCCTTCCGGGGCACTTCCCCGCTCCGGCAGGTGCCGGAACGAGACTCCCGTCCCCCGGATCTTGGCTTCGCGATGGCGGCGGCTCTGGAACTTTTCTCGTACCGTGGCTTCCTCCGTAAGGGTTTTCGATGCAGGGGCTTTATATAGGCGAAAGGGCAGCGTCAGAAGGTCGAAGGGGCGACGACACCATAGGCTGGCGCGGCCAGGGCCCAGGCCGCGCCACCCTATCATCTGGGGCCCACAGGGCCCCCCTCTGGCGGCTCTCGGGTGTTCTGGATGCTTCCGGGCAAAATAGGAACCTGGGCGTTGATTTCGTCCAATTCCGAGAATATTTCGTTACTAGGATTTCTGAAACCAAAAACAGCAGAAAACATGAACTGGCACTTCGGCATCTTGTTAATAGGTTAGTTCCAGAAAAATGCACGAATATGACATAAAGTGTGCATAAAACATGTAGGTATCATCAATAAAGTAGCATGGAACATAAGAAATTATAGATACGTTTGAGACGTATCAAGCATCCCTAAGCTTAGTTCTGCTCGTCCCGAGCAGGTAAAACGATAACAAAGATAATTTCTTAAGTGACATGCCATCATAACTTTGATCATACTATAAACATATGTAATGAATGCAGCGATCAAAACAATGGTAATGACATGAGTAAACAACTGAATCATAAAGCAATGACTTTTCATGAATAGCACTTTCAAGACAGGCATCAATATGTCTTGCATAAGAGTTAACTCATAAAGCAATAATTTAAAGTATAGACATTGAAGCAACACAATGGAAGATTAAGTTTCAGCGGTTGCTTTCAACTTGTAACATGTATATCTCATGGATAATTGTCAACATAGAGTAATATAACAAATGCAATAAGCAAGTATGTAAAAATCAATGCACAGTTCACACAAGTGTTTGCTTCTTGGGATGGAGAAAAATAGGTGAACTGACTCAACATAAAGGTAAAAGAATGGTCCTTCAAAGAGGAAAGCATCGATTGCTATATTTGTGCTAGAGCTTTGGTTTTGAAAACATAAAGAGAGCATAAAAGTAAAATTTTGAGAGGTGTTTGTTGTTGTCAACGAATGGTAGTGGGCACTCTAACTACCTCATCAACCAGACTTTCAAGAGCGGCCCCCATGAAGGACGTTATCTCTACCAGCAATGTAGATCATCCCTCTTCTCTTTTGTTTACACACGTACTTTAGTTTAGTTTTTCTCTATTTATGGATGACACTCCTCCCAACCTTTTGCTTACACAAGCCATGGCTAACCGAATCCTCGGGTGCCTTCCAACATTCACATACCATGGAGGAGTGTCTATTTGCAAAATTAAGTTGCTTACTGATGAATCGCAGCAAAACATGTGAAGAGAATTATTAATGAAAGTTAATTAATTGGGGCTGGAAACCCCATTGCCAGCTCTTTTTGCAAAATTATTGGATAAGCGGATGTGCCACTAGTCCATTGTGAAAGTCTCGTCAAAAGTAAATGACAAGATCGAAAGATAAAACACCACATACTTCCTCATGAGCTATAAAACATTGACACAAATAAGAGGTGATAACTTTTGAATTGTTTAAAGGTAGCACTCAAGCAATTTACTTTGGAATGGCGGAGAAATACCATGTAGTAGGTAGGTATGGTGGACACAAATGGCATAGTGGTTGGCTCAAGGGTTTTGGATGCATGAGAAGTATTTCCTCTCGATACAAGGCTTAGGCTAGCAAGGTTATTTGAAACAAACACAAGGATGAACCGGTGCAGCAAAACTCACATAAAAGACATATTGTAAACATTATAAGACTTTACACCGTCTTCCTTGTTGTTCAAAACTCAATACTAGAAATTATCTAGACCTTAGAGAGAGCAAATATGCAAACCAAATTTTAGCAAGCTCTATGTATTTCTTCATTAATAAGTGCAAAGTATATGATGCAGGAGCTTAAACATGAGCACAACAATTGCCAAGTATCACATTATCCAAGACATTTTACCAATTACTACATGTGGCATTTTTCAATTCCAACCATATAACAATTTAACGAAGAGGAAACTTCGCCATGAATATTATGAGCTAAGAACGCATGTGTTCATACGAACCAGCGGAGCGTGTCTCTCTCCCACACAAGGATGAACTTATTCAAACACAAACAAAAACAAAAACGGACAGACGCTCCAAGTAAAGTACATAAGATGTGACTGAATAAAAATATAGTTTCAAGAGAAGGAACCTGATAATTTGTCGATGAAGAAGGGGATGCCTTGGGCATCCCCAAGATTAGACGCTCGAGTCTTCTTAGAATATGCAGGGGTGAACCACGGGGGCATCCCCAAGCTTAGAGCTTTCACTCCTCTTGATCATAGTATATCATACTCCTCTCTTGACCCTTGAAAACTTCCTTCACACCAAACTTCAAGCAAACTCATTAGAGGGTTAGTGCACAATTAATAATTCACACATTCAGAGGTGACACAATCATTCTTTACACTTCTGGACATTGCACAAAGCTACTGGACATTAATGGATCAAAGAAATTCATCCAACATAGCAAATACGGCAATGCGAAATAAAAGGCAGAATCTGTCAAAAACAGAACAGTTCGTAAAGACGAATTTTAAAATGGCACCATACTTGCTCAAATGGAAAAACTCAAAACTAATGAAAGTTGCGTACATATCTGAGGATCACGCTCGTAAATTGGAAGATTTTTTAAAATTTTATACAGAGACTTGTGCCAGAATTCGTGACAGACAGCAATGCTGTTTCTGCGCAGCGATCCCAAATATAACATCAACTTTAGCATAGAAACTTTACTTGGCACAAAAACATGATAAGGAGAGGTTGCTACAGTAGTAAACAACTTCCAAGACTCAACAAAACAAAAATTTCTGTAGTAAAATAAACACATGGGTTATTTCCCAAGAAGTTCTTTCTTTATAGCCATTAAGATGGGCTCAGCAGTTTTAATGATGCACTCGCAAGAAATAAGAGTTGAGGCAAAAGAGAGCATCAAGAGGCAAATTCAAAACACATTTAAGTCTAACATGCTTCCTATGCATAGGAATCTTGTAAATAAACAAGTTCATGAAGAGCAAAGTAGCAAGCATAGGAAGATAAAACAAGTGTAGCTTCAAAAATTTCAGCACATAGAGAGGTGTTTTAGTAACATGAAAATTTCTACAACCATATTTTACTCTCTCATAATAACTTTCAGTAGCAACATGAGCAAACTCAACAATATAACTATCACATAAAGCATTCTTATCATGAGTCTCATGCATAAAATTATTACTCCCCACATAGGCATAATCAATTTTATTAGTTGTAGTGGGAGCAAATTCAACAAAGTAGCTAGCTATCATTATTATTCTCATCATCAAATATAGGAGGCATAGTATCATCAAAGTAAATTTTCTCCTCAATGCTTGGGGGACTAAAAATATCATGCTCATCAAAGCCAGCTTCCCCAAGCTTAGAATTTTCCATAGCATTAGCAACAATAGTGTTCAAAGCATTCATATTAATATGTTCCATGGGTTTTTTAATTTTCGCATCAAACCATCCATGTCTTAAATCAGGAAATAGAATAAGAAGCTCATTGTTGTCCATTATGCCTAACTAGTGTAAACAAGAAACCAAATGTCGCAATTGCAGAGTCTAAAGGAAATAGCTTCGAGTACTTACAATGGCGCCGGAAAATAGCTTAGTAGCCAAGGTCCGGAGTGTGAGTACCTTTTACCTTTCCTCCCGGCAACGGCGCCGTAAAAGTGCTTGATGTCTACGGGTGCTTCTATTCTTGTAGACAGTGTTGGGCCTCCAAGAGCAGAGGTTTGTAGAACAGCAGCAAGTTTCCCTTAAGTGGATTACCCAAGGTTTATCGAACTCAGGGAGGAAGAGGTCAAAGATATCCCTCTCATGCAACCCTGCAACCACAAAGCAAGAAGTCTCTTGTGTCCCCAACACACCTAATAGGTTGTTACCCTCCAAAACCCACCGACGGGCAATGGCTAAGCAACACGAAGAGCCGGGAGGCTCCCAAGGCCGCTTAGTGGACCCTAGCACCTCGCGTCGTCCCGCAAATCTTCCAGCCACGTCCTGGCGGTTGCTAGGGCGTGCCACCTGACCTAGACCCGATCAGGAAGGTGTTAGAGCGCTTCGATAGTTCCTGCATGGTAGACACGTAAACATTAAATACGAGCCCTATCGGCTCTTCAGGTTTCCCTGTGGATCGGCTCAAGGAGCCGATCGCCCCATGTTTCACGTTGGATTTACAATGGCATGGGGATCCTGCTTGATCAAAACAAAGCTAAAGCGATCCACGATAGTTTAGGGTCTTCACCGCATAACCGGAACGTCCTACGTGTGATCGGGCCTAGCAGCTACGAAAGATGATGCAAACTACCCCTACGAGAGGCCTAAAAACAAACATAACGTTGATTCCCGGAACATCCCTTGCAGGGACGGTGAACAACACCTAACGCACTACCGGATCGTCCGACCCCAGCATAAGGCCTAACTATGCAGATATTAAACTAATCCCTGCGGAGCAAGGAGCAACTATAACGGATCGGATCTACTAAGTAACGAACAAGCAAGATGCTGCCCTTACACCCAGATAGGTGTAAGGGCAGCTAGGTGTCGAGGGACGGCATTGCCACGCAGATATGCACGAGAAAGCATCAATGCAGGCCCCTAAACACCTAAGGATAAATAGTACTGCTCGCCATCAACAAGGCTTCAGCACGAGCAGTACAAGGTAAACGAATAAACGTATACTGCCTAGATCGCTAGATGCGATCTAGGCAGCATGGTGCTTACCCGGGAGAAACCCTCGAAGAAAGGGGTGGCGATGCACCTGATTTGTGTTGGTTGAACGATGATTGTCCTCCTTTTCCGATAACCCTAGATACATATTTATAGTCCAAGGGACTTTCTAATTGAGGCGTGCACCTAACCGTGCACGGGTCAGACTCTATCTTTTAATCTAAATTACAATGCGATCTACTATATTACAGATACACGGGCAACTTAGCCCAAACTCTTAGCGCAAGGCCGCTTCGAAGATGCTCCACGTGTACGTCCTTCAAGCCCATCTTCACTTACGGCCTATCTCCTGATTTGGCCAAAATCGGGTGGTAACACATGCCCCCTGGTTTTGATAATGGTAATTGCAAAACCATCTGTCTTTCCTTCGAGAGGTCATGTCGTGGCAGAGTGCGAACCGTCGCAGTTTTCTTCATGATGACGTCTTGCCTTCTCAACTTCCCTGCACGATTTGACGGTTCTGGCACCACGTCCTCAGGAACTGCTTAGGCATTAAACCACTATATCCCCCTCTTTTATTTGGCCACTTCCTGTAGTCCCCCTCTTCATCCCCCTGCTCCACAGTAGCCATCGGCAAACCAAAAAACCCTCCTTAGCCCCCATGGATTCTTCCTCCTCCTCCGTTTCCTCTCGGCCTCGTCTCTTCGGCTCTCCTCCTCCAGCGAGCTCGAGCAGGAGGTCGATCTGATGGCCATCTACGAGGCCCGCGCCCCAGAGTATTGGGACGCGCGGGACTGGGACTCCTCCAACGATTTGGAAGACGACGACCCCCTCACCGACGGGGAAGAAGACCTTCAGTTCCTCATTGACGGGGAGCTGGAGGCAACAAGCGAGGACGACCTCTTCCCCTGGGAGGGGTACTTTTCCTCCGACGAGGAGGAAGAAGAGGAGGAAGAAGACGACGACTCCCTCGAGGGTTACCCACCAGCGAAGCGCCTCCGCATGTGGTGGGACGACGACGACAGCGATGATGAAGAAGAGGATGAAGCTCCCGCAGAGGGCTTCGGGAGCAGCGACGAGGAGCCTGTCGGCAGCAGCGCCGATGGGAGCTCCGAGGACGATGATGAGGGCAGTGACGGCCCGTAGAGTAGGATCTACTAGTGTAGGCCTAGCAGTAGTAGATTGGTCAACAGACCCTTCTTTTGTTCTCCCTTCCTTAAGCAATCGGCTCTTTCCTTGTAAAAAATCTGGTTTATCAATGAAGAATTTCTCCAATTTGATTTTGTAGATTTTCCTCAAATTGATTTAGCCGATTCTCCCTCAACTGCTTTTGCCGATTCTTCTTAACCAATGCTTAATAAGCCGATGTTAACGCATCGGTCCTACGTAATCCATCCTTCCATTCCTCAACTGACGACTTTGAGACCTGGTAATCTTCAAGAATTCATCTTTTGTTGAAGAAAGTTGCAGTGAAGGATCAGCCGATGATATCCCAATCGGCTTCTAAAAAATACCACCAAACCGGCTGCCCCCCGAGCCTCAGCCAAGGCGAGACTAGCGGTGAGGATGCGCAGATCGAACAAAGGGTTTTGTAGGTAATTTGAGGCAGGCACTATGCAGAACCAGCCAACTTGCCCCCATTGATTACCTTCCCTCCGCTGAAAGCCGATGTTGTAGATGAATCACCAACAGCTTAACTGATGCTTCTGACAGTACTGCCGAATTCGCATCTTGAACATGCAGCTGGTAGATCTTGTGTAATTGTACTAGAGTCGATGTCCAAGCATCGGCTATCCTGAAATTTTTAGTATACTTTTTTTTTCTTTGATTCTTTTACCAGCCGATTAATTTCTGAATCGGCTCACATGGGTACATTTTCGCGGTCTTGCACGCCTTGTACCTTCTGCTAGCACCGCTACGCTTGAAGGCTTGCAAACAAAGTTGGAGGTCCTCGCAGAGAAAACCTGAGTCATCAATCAGTTAGAGGTCCTCGCAGAGTAGAGCCTCGCCATGTAACTCGAAGACTACTCATCAGGCTTCTTCTTATAACAGTTTGTACCCCTTGAGTCGATGGCCGTGCATCGGCTTTTCATTCTTAAGTTGATGTCTACGCATCGGCTGTGCTCAAAATTTTTTGGATTCTCCCTTTTTAAACCTTGAGCTACTGGGTCTTTGGCATGCATCCTCAGCTTCATATCCTCGTGTCTCATCCATCTATGTGCCCCCCGAGCCGATTCTGTCAAGTAATTGATGGTATCGGCTCTTCAGGCATCTGTTGGATCAATGCTGAACACGTGACAAAGGTATGTTGAGGATAGTTTTGGCCGATTGCCAGAATCGGCCTCCTTTTCTGTTGCAATGCTTGACGATGGTTTGCAACTTCTTGGATTTCCGTTGTAGCTACGTGGCATGCTGGAGATAAGATCCTTTGCTTTCCCTTTTTTTTGAGGGCCGATCGCAGGGATCGGCCTTGCCACGTACGTCCAATGTCTTGGACCTGCTACTCCGTCCGGGTCACGGATACCATGTTCGTATCAGCCGATGCCTCTGCATCGGCATCAGCCGATGCCTGTGCATCGGCTTTCGCCTGTTTTGGGCGCCATACTTTCTTTGGCGGGCGCGCCTTCGTCTCCAATGTTTGCTGAATTTTTGCGGCCAGATCGGGCCGCGCTCTTCTCAACGTGTACAGGTACTGTGCCTCGGCTTCTTCCAAGTTCCGCAGCCGCTGCACCCTACGCTTCTGAGAATGGCTGAGTCCATCAGGGCACCACCTTGGTCGGTGATACCTATCTTCTTCATCTGACTCCTCAAAGTCTTCTTCTTGAGATGACTCAGCTCGTTTATTCTGAGGTGGGAGAGGCCCTAGACGTTCGAACACTGAAACTTCATTTATCCTCCTCCTTTGCTGTTTGCATTCTGGGCAGTTCTCGATTGTTGGCAATCGGCTCATTCCTGAGTCTCAGCAATGTTTGAAGAAAGGACAGTCCCAGTGCTTATCCATGTTGTCCTGCTCCCTTGACCTCCCTCTAGCGTGACGTTCGTACCCGTCGCTGCTTCCATCATGGTGACGATACCTCCTACCTTCTGCATCAGACCGACGATATTTTTCGTCGTCTTCATCGTAGCGCCGACGTCGGTCGTACTGCTGCTCATATTTGTTGAGGAGATGCACGGAGAGTGGGCGCTGATACCGTATGCTTCTCACCTCCTCCTCGGTTAGGTACCGTCTGTCATCATCTTGGGGCCGGTCGCGTGGAACGGCCTCCTCTTTATCTTTGCCACGGGAGTGGCTGCTCTCTGCTTTATCTTTGCCATGGCGGCTCACGAGCCCAGCCATATTGACATCGAAAGAGAACCCTGGCTCCCTTATGGAGTGGCTTAGATCCACCATGTTGACGTCCGGAAACGGACGCATGTCTACCTTCATGGCAAACTGTCCGAAAGTTAATCGGCCTGATTCTATCGCCATCCGAATTTGTGCGCGCGATACTTTGCGGTCGTTGGTGGCGTGCGTGAACGTATGATGCCATTTGCAATATGGCCTCTTGTTCATCTCTCGCGCCGTAGGGATCTTGTGGCCTTCGAGGAGCTTTAACCTGTTTCTCTTTCGTAGCGAGATCGAAGATCCGTTCAGCTTTGCTCACATCAAAGTCCAACCCTCTTGGAGGCCCCGGCGGGTTCACCCATTTGCGGGATACAGTGCGGCGTCCGAGTCCACTCGGCTCATCGCGACTTCCCGATCTTCCGTAGAATCTTCATCCTCATCGGCATTGACCAGGGTTATCGCGCGCTTGAACTTGTCCTGGTACGAGTTCCGGATGGCGTTGTTCATATAAGGTCGGTCATCGACCAGGTGCGTCAACGAATTGTACTCCACTTGGAACGTCGGATCCTTGAATGACGCGCGCAAGGCCTGCCACAGCCAGCTCGACTGCTTCTTTCTCAGTTAAATGAACCGAATAGCATCGGTTCTTGACAGTTCTGAAACGCTGAATGTAATCGGATACTCGTCTCTCCTCGCCTTTGCCGAACTCGTGCTAGTTCGGCAATACCAGCTTCGATTGCTTCGAATGATATTGGGTGTGAAACTGTTCCTCCAGTCGCTTCCATGATCGTACCGAATTTGGCTGCAACGAGGTGTACCATCCAAAAGCTGGACCGGTGAGGGATTGCGAAAAGAACCTCACCCGTAGGCTGATCCGATGCCGAAACCATGCCCGAGCTGGGCCAAGTATCGGCTCACGTGCTCGATGGAGCTAGATCCTTCGACCCACTCGAACTTGTTGAAGTCCGGAAGCCGGTACTTAGGTGGTAGTGGGATCAGGTCAAACTCATTGGGGTACGGCTTGGAATAGCCGATTATCTTCTTCTTCGGCAAGATGCCGAACCGATCTCTCAGGACTGCACTGATCTGATCTGCGGTGGAGGTAGTGGCAGCTGAGCTTTCCTGGACTGGTGCAGTGGTGTACTTGGCTATCCACGCCTGTTTCTCAGCTTCCGCTCCCAAACTCCCCGCTGCTGCAGTCGTTCCTCCTGCCGGAACAATGGCTCCTGCTCCGGCAATCCCTCCTGTTGGAGCCTGGATCGCTTGTGTCCAGTTGTTGCAGTCCGGCACACACGTGCACACGTATCCGTGTGGGATCTCCTTGGGCGGCTCATATAGAACCGGTAGTCGCCGGATCACCTCCAACCTTGTAGACAATGTATGCCGGTGAACCTTGTTGCTTCGTGGAGCTGCCATTGAGTACGGCAATGGTGGCCTGGTGTGGAGTTGCACCTCTCCTTGGTGAGTCCCTAGAGCAGGTCCTGAAGGGGAGTACCGACGCTCCATGATCTCTTGGACCACCCGGAACGCGACGCGCTCCAAAGAATTCACCAGGCTCTCAGAATGCCGATGTAGCGAGTGGGCCACCATGTAGTTGATTTCCTGTCGCAGGGCTTTGGTACGTTCATCTGAAGGGAGAGACAGATCCACCCCTTCAAGGACGCCTTGTGGCGTGAATCCTTTGAACCTGATGCCGTGCGAACGGGTCTTCTCAAAGGAGCCGATGAGTTCGGCTTCAACGATGGCCTTCAGCTCATCGTACTTCTTCTTATGATCAGGAGGGAGATCCTCGTATGTGATTTGTTCCTCTGCCATCTCGGGTGTCGGTGTTGACGTGGATGTTGCAGAAGATGTCCCACCGGGCGTGCCAGAATGTGTTACCCTCCAAAACCCACCGACGGGCAATGGCTAAGCAACACGAAGAGCCGGGAGGCTCCCAAGGCCGCTTAGTGGACCCCGGCACCTCGCGTCGTCCCGCAAATCTTCTAGCCACGTCCCGGCGGTTGCTAGGGCGTGCCACCCGACCTAGACCCGATCGGGAAGGTGTTAGAGCGCTTCGATTGTTCCTCGCATGGTAGACACGTAAACATTAAATACGAGCCCTATCGGCTCTTCAGAGTTTCTCTGTGGATCGGCTCAAGGAGCCGATCGCCCCATGTTTCACGTTGGATTTACAATGGCATGGGGATCCTGCTTGATCAAAACAAAGCTAAAGCGATCCACGACGAGTTTAGGGTCTTCACCGCATAACCGGAACGTCCTACGTGTGATCGGGCCTAGCAGCTACGGAAGATGATGCAAACTACCCCTACGAGAGGCCTAAAAACCAACATAACGTTGATTCCCGGAACATCCCTTGCAGGGACGGTGAACAACACCTAACGCACTACCGGATCGTCCGACCCCAGCATAAGGCCTAACTATGCGGATATTAAACTAATCCCTGCGGAGCAAGGAGCAACTATAACGGATCGGATATACTAAGTAACGAACAAGCAAGATGCTGCCCTTACACCTGGATAGGTGTAAGGGCAGCTAGGTGTCGAGGGACGGCATTGCCACGCAGATATGCACGAGAAAGCATCAATGCAAGCCCCTAAACACCTAAGGATAAATAGTACTGCTCGCCATCAACAAGGCTTCGAGCACGAGCGAGTACAAGGTAAACGAATAAACGTATACTTGCCTAGATCGCTAGATGCGATCTAGGCATCATGGTGCTTACCCGGGAGAAACCCTCGAAGAAAGGGGTGGCGATGCGCCTGATTTGTGTTGGTTGAACGATGATTGTCCTCCTTTTCCGATAACCCTAGATACATATTTATAGTCCAAGGGACTTTCTAATTGAGGCGTGCACCTAACCGTGCACGGGCCAGACTCTATCTTTTAATCTAAATTACAATGCGATCTACTATATTACAGATACACGGGCAACTTAGCCCAAACTCTTAGCGCAAGGCCGCTTCGAAGATGCTCCACGTGTACGTCCTTCAAGCCCATCTTCACTTACGGCCCATCTCCTGATTTGGCCAAAATCGGGTGGTAACATAGGTGCACTAGTTCGGCGAAGAGATAATGAAATACAAGTGGTATGAATGAATATGAGCAGTAGTACAGCGCCAGAAAATAGCTTACTGGCATGCAGTTGATGGTAGTAATATTGTAGGAAGTAAACAAGCAGTAGTAACGCAGTAAAACGATGAAACAAGCAGCGATAGCAGTATTTAGGAACAAGGCCTAGGGATTAGACTTTCACTAGTGGACCCTCTCAACATTGATCACATAACAGAATAGATAAATGCATACTCTACACTCTCTTGTTGGATGATGAACACATTGCGTAGGATTACACGAACCCTCAATGCCGGAGTTAACAAGCTCCACAATTCAATGTTCATATTTAAATAACCTTAGAGTGCATGAAAGATCGATACGACTAAACCAAGTACTAACATAGCATGCACACTCGTCACCTTCATACCGAGTTAGGAGGAATAGATCACATCAATACCATCATAGTAATAATTAACTTCATAATCTACGAGAGATCATAATCATAGCCTATGCCAAGTACTAACACGGATGCACACACTGTCACCATTACACCGTGCAGGAGGAATAAAACTACTTTAATAACATCACTAGAGTAGCACATAGATAAATTGTGATACAGAACATATTGCAATCATAAAGAGATATAAATAAGCACTTCACTACGCCATTCATAACGATGAATAAGTATTACGTGAAATATAGCCTAAGAGACCCACACGGTGCACACACTCGTCACCTTTACACACGTGGGACAAGGAGTCTCCGGAGATCACATAAGTAAAACTCACTTGACTAGCACAATGACATCTAGATTACAAGCATCATCATATGAATCTCAATCATGTAAGGCAGCTCATGAGATTATTGTATTGAAGTACATAGGAGAGAGATGAACCACATAGCTACCGGTACAGCCCCGAGCCTCGATGGAGAACTACTCCCTCCTCATGGGAGCAGCAGCGGTGATGAAGATGGCGGTGGAGATGGCAGCGGTGTCGATGGAGAAGCCTTCCGGGGCACTTCCCCGCTCCGGCAGGGTGCCGGAACAGAGACTCCTGTCCCCCAGATCTTGGCTTCGCGATGGCGGCGGCTCTGGAACTTTTCTCGTACCGTGGCTTCCTCCGTAAGGGTTTTCGATGCAGGGGATTTATATAGGCGAAAGGGCAGCGTCAGAAGGTCGAAGGGGCGACGACACCATAGGCTAGCGCGGCCAGGGCCTAGGCCGCGCCACCCTATCATCTGGGGCCCACATGGCCCTCCTCTGGCGGCTCTCGGGTGTTCTGGATGCTTCCGGGCAAAATAGGAACCTGGGCGTTGATTTCGTCCAATTCCGAGAATATTTCGTTACTAGGATTTACGAAACCAAAAACAGCGAGAAAACGAGAAGCGGCACTTCGGCATCTTGTTAATAGGTTAGTTCCAGAAAATGCACGAATATGACATAAAGTGTGCATAAAACATGTAGGTATCATCAATAAAGTAGCATGGAACATAAGAAATTATAGATACGTTTGAGACGTATCACATACCATCTGGTCTATGGACAAGAAGCTGTGTTACCCTGGGAAATCAAGGCTGGGTCGAGAAGGGTTACATTTCAGAATGATCTAACTACTGAAGAGTATGCAGCCCTGATGAGTGACAGTATTGAGGATGCAACGGAACTTAGACTTTGGTCACTTGAGAAAATTAAGGAGAATAAGGCCAAGGTGGCTCACGCATATAATAAGAAAGTGAAGCCAAAGGAGTTCCAGGTTGGTGATCTGGTATGGGAAGCTGTATTGCCGTTGGGGACTAAGGATAAAATGTATGGCAAATGGTCTCCAAATTGGCATGGCCCGTACAAAGTCGACCAAGTTTTAAAGGGTAATGCATACATGCTCGAGCAGTTGGATGGTGTGAAGTTCCCAGTTGCTGTCAATGGCCAGCATCTCAAGAAGTACTTCCCAAGCATGTGGGATGATGAGCAGTAAGATATGGAGGCCGATACACGAAATCGGCCAGTAAAAAAAAATTGAAATTTTTGGGAAACAGCCGATGCACAGACATCGACTTTAGAATAAAAACAGCCGATGCGCAGTCATCGACTTTAGAGGTACAAAACATCAGGGTCAGGTATCAAGTTATTGTCTGAATCTGAGGATTGTCTGCTTGAACCTGTCGGTGTGGTTATCAGATTGACTTTATGGGCGTCTGATAGTAAAAAGCCGATATGATGCTATCGGCTCTGGGGGCGTTGACCACCTTTGACAATCGGAAGATGAAGAAGATATGAAATTGGATGATTAAAAGTCAAATTAGAAGAAACATTTTCATTGATTCGAAGGGGGATTTCACAGCGAAGAGCTAATTGCTCTCAAAAGGGGATCATCTAAGTCCTTAATGCACTTCCACTAGCCCTATACTACTCCCTAATATAAGGTCCGTCACTGCCCTCGTCGTCGCCGCCGTCGGTGCTGCCACCGGCGGGTTCTTCGTCGATGATGAAGCTGCCAGTAGCGTCTTCATCCTCCTCCTCATCGTCGTCGTCGTCGTCGTCGTCATCTGACCAGGCCCATCCTCGGAGGCGCTTGGCCGGCGGGTACCCGGCGGAGGAGGAGCCTTCCTCCTCAGACTCTTCCACCTCTTCTTCCTCCTCGTCGGAGGAGGGATCCGCTTCCCATGAGAGGAGGTCGTCCTCGCACGCCGATTCCAGCTCCCCGTCGACGAGGAACCGGAGGTCTTCTTCCCCGACGGTGCAGGGCTCGTCGTCCTCCGACTCGATGGTGAAGTCCCATTCTCTTGCGTCCCAATACTCGGGCGCGAGAGCCTCATAGATGGCCATCTGATTGACCTCCGGCTCCAGTTCACTCGAGGAAGAGGATTGGGAGGAGAGAGCCGATGAAGCAGAGGAGGAAGAGGAAGACATGGTTATGGAGGGAGAGGGTTTTTTGGTCGGCGGCTAGTTCGGAGCAGGGGGATGAAGAGGTGAACTGTTCGATGCGGTTAAAATAGAGGCGATATAGTGGAGATTTAATGCTCGAGCAGTTTTCGAGGATGTGTTGCCAAAACTGTCAAATCGTGCAGAGAAGTTGAGAAGGCAAGGCGTCATGATGAAGAATACTGCGACGGTTCTGCTCTGCCACGACATGACCCTTCGAAGGAAAAACAGAGTGGTTTTGAAATTATCATTGCCAAAACCAGGGGGGCATGTGTTATCACCAGATTTTGGCCAAATCAGGAGATGGGCCGTAAGTGAAGATGGGCTTGAAAGATATACACATGGAGCGTCTTTGAAGCGGCCTTGCACGAAGAGTTTGGGCTAGATTGCCCGTGTATGTGTAAATATAGTAGATTGCATCTTAGTTTAGAATTAAAAGATAGAGTTTAACCCGTGCACGGTTAGGTGCACGCCCGAGTTAGAAAGTCCCTTGGACTATAAATATGTATCTAGGGTTATCAGAAAAGCAGGACAATCACGTTCACAACAAACACAAATCAGGCGCATCGCCACCCCTTTCTTTCGAGGGTTTCTTCCGGCTAAGCATCATGCTGCCTAGATCGCATCTTGCGATCTAGGCAGCGTACGTTTATTCGTTTACCTTGTGTTGCTTGTGCTGAAGCGTTGTTGATGGCGAGTAGCACTATTTATCTTAGGTGTTTTGGGGCTTGCATGGATGCTTTTCTTATACATGCTTGCTTAGCTATGCTGCCCCTCGATATCTAGCTGCCCTTATACCTACCTAGGTGTAAGGGCAGCACCTTGCTTGTTCGTTATTTAGTAGATCCAATCTGTTATAGTTGCTCCTTGATTCTTCGAGGATTGGTTTAATATCTGTATGGTTAGGCCTTGCAAACGGGTTGAACGATCCGGTAGTACGTAAGGTATGGTTTGTTGGTCCTAAGAGGGATGTTCCGGGAATTAACTTGACGTTGGTTTTTAGGCCTCTTTTAGGGTTAGTTTTCCATTATCTTTCGTGTCTATTAGGCTCAACTACGCGTAGGATGTTCCGATCATGCGGTGAAAACCCTAAACTGTCGTAGATTGGTTTAACTTTGTATTGATCAAGCAGGAGCCCCATGTCATCGTTAACCCGACGTGTACCATGGGGCGATCGGCTCTTTGAGCCGATCCACAGGGCAGCCTGAGAGCCGTTTGGGCTCGTATTTAATGTTTACGTGTCTACCATGCAGGAAACTAATCGAAGCAATCCTACACCTTCCTGACCAGGTATAGGTCAGGTGGCACGCCCTTGCAACCGCCAGGACGTGTGCCGGAACATTTGCGGGACGACGTCGAGGGACCAGGGCCCCCTGCAGTCTTGGAAGCCTCCCGGCTCTTCGTGTTGCTTAACCACTGCTCGCCGGTGGGTTTTGGCAGGCAACAAAAATAGAATACAACATAGCTTATGCATGTAAGAAATGTTTGCAGTTTTGTTTGTCCAGTTCAAAACTTAAATACCGAAGTAGTTGTGCATAGGATGTAAGGGTATTTATGTCCATAATCTTTATTATTGTATTTGGTGAATACAAGGTTAGAGAGGACTAATCGTCAAGCTCATCTGAAAGGACGAGATGTCGCCTAGAGGGAGGGGGTGAATAGGCGTTTAAAAACTCTTGCGAATTTGTCTTGTAAGAATGCGGAATTAAACTAACGTTTAGATTACAAGCACAAACCCTAAATATGCTAAGCTCAACTAAGTGTAACAATAACAACTAGAGCTAAGCAAGATAGGCACAAGATATATGTAGCACAAGTGATAGCAAGATATATGTACTTCAAGCACGATGGCTATCACAAGGAAAGAGAGCTCGGGTATAGAAATAACCGAGGCACGCGGAGACGAGGATGTATTCCCGTGTTCCATTCCTTTGCAAGAAGGTACGCCACGTTTGGAGGAGTCGAGATCCCACGAAGGATTCCCCGCGCCACGAAGGCTCACCCTATTCTCCGAGCCACACCCACGAAGGATAATGACCCTTTCCTTATGGTTAGCTTTTCCTCCGCTCCGGAAATGGCAAGCTCCACAACCACTTCACAAGCTCCACGAAGGAGAAGCCCGGGCCTCTTCACAATCTTCCTTGAAGAGATCACTGGAGCAACAACCGCCAAGCCAACTAGGAGGTCTCCCTCCAAGAGTAACAAGCTCACGGTCTCTCACTCGAACTAATCGTGGTGGAGAGCTCAACACTATGCAATGATGCAAAGCAAGAACACTAGAGGTGTTCAAATTCATCACACTCAAATCCCACCAAAGCAACAGATGCTAGGATGAGATTAGAGAGGAAGAACAATGGGAAAAGTCAACAAAAGACTGCAAGATCTAGATCTAAAGAGTTCCCCTCACTTAGAGGAGAAATGGATTGGTGGGGATTGTAGATCTAGATCTCCTCTCTTAGATCCCTCAAGAATGAGCAAGAATCATGGGGGGAATCAAGAGAGAGGGCAAGTTCTTCAAAGGCAACAATGGAGGAGAGAGAATGGAAGAACTAATCCAGCCCAAGGTGGAAGAAGGGCTATTTATAGCCCAAGGGAAAAATTAACCGTTGGGGAAGAGACAGCTCAGCGAATGGTCGAGGAGGCCGGTCAACCGGGCCTGGGGCCGGGCCGTCCAGTGCAGGACCTGGAACGGGCCACAGTCTGGACCAGTCCGGTCCAAACCGGGCCACACGCCGGGCCAACACCGGGCTAAGGGGAAAACCCCCCTGGATGGTGCCCGGTTGGCACCGGTCCAGGGGCCGGTCAAAACCGAGCCATCCGGTTGGACGGCCGGTCACGTCGGGCGAGGAACCGGACCACATGAAAACATATTATACAAAAATTGTGATAACTTTTGTGTCCGACTCCGATTGACATGAAACCAATTCTAATGGAAAGATAACGACGAATAGAACCCCAATAATATGGAGACTCCTCACAGGATATTTTTAGATGTTTTTAGAGAGGGAGTCTCCCACCGTCAAGAAACGGTGAAGACGTCCAAACTCGAAAACGCAATAGAAGATACATGCGGATTCCGTTTTCGATGAACTTGGGCTTGTTGTAAAGCTAGCAACAAGCTCAAGAACCTCTCACGAGAGAAACACTAAGAAGCAATAGGGATATGCAAAGTATGCAAAGGATTGAGCTCCCTAAGACGATGTGATCAAGTTACCCAACCGAAAGCCCCTCTTGATAGTGCGGCTATCTATCCTATAATCCGGTCTCCCAACAACCACCTTGAGACTGGTAAAAGGAAAACCTAGCAAGGCCATACCTTTGCCTTGCGCATCCCGCTTGATCTTGATGATAGCTCTTCAAGCTCCACTCAAACCGGAATGCCTCACTTGATCATCGTTGCTTCGTGAAGACTCACAAATGCTCTCCCATTCACCATGATGGGAAAGCTTCATTGATGCACATCTTCACATGTCCATTATCACCAAATGGACGGCAAGCTTCAAGCATGTGATCCACTTGAGATGCTCATCTCGAACTTGCCCAACTCAACCTTGTATCTTCTCATACTCTATCATAATATCTTGAGGTGTATAAAGAATTCTTCACTTGGAATCAAGCTCTCAAGATCTTGATCGTTCATTGCTTATCCAAATTCTGGCAGTAAGAAAGATCACTCGTGGATCCAGTGAGTAGCCATATGGATATCCTATAAAGATGGGCAATTTCATTGTTGTTAAATATATAATGACATTTATATAATTCTATAAAAACAACATTAAAGCACATGTTCCTACTCGAATGCATGCTTTGGTATCTTTATCTTTCCCGTTCAACCAATTTCTGAACATATTGGTATAATTTGTTGGTGGAGCAATATTAAAAGCAAAATGAACTACTCTCCAAATAAAACGAGCAAAGGAACATTCAAAAAATAAATGGCTGATGTACTCCTCTTGGTCACAGAAACACTACTCATATTTTACAACCATTTCAACAACGTTTTAACAAGTTATCTTTTGTAAGAATTACTTTTTATGTAAAAAACCACATGCAAATCTTAATCTTTAGTGGTACATTTAGTTTATAAATGTACTTTTTTAGATGGATCGTATATCCGTTCGTAAAGTCAACATACATAGATTTGACAGAAAGAAGGCCTAAACTAGTAAGCTTCCAAATAAATCTGCCCTCTGATTGATGCATGAAAAGTTGTGATCATTGATGGTCATTACACTAGAAATCGGAGAAAAGGTAATATTGCGGTGTTAGAGACTGCTTGTACAGGCGAATGAAGAGTATTGAGATCATCGCGACAGCAAGGTTGTGGGCTTGTGCCAAGCGGCGGCAACGATGTGGTACATGGTGATCATACAAGAAATGGAGATGGGCTGCGTAGTAGGTACATCTGTAAACGATTAGACTTTACTCCCTCGATCCATAATACAAAATATTATTACAACCAATATAATTCCCATGTCTACGTGCATGTGCATATATCCTTGCCTTGGTCTGTATGTTCAACTTGAGGTATGTTTACTTCTAGTGTATTCGTGAGGATTGGAGGAGATTATTTTGAGTTAATGGCACCCGCGGTCACACAACTTGTTCGGCATGTGCACTTAAGTCACACATGTTGCAAAACGAACTAACCAGTCACACAACTTGCGAAACGTGTGCACCACAGGTCACAAAACGGTTTGATGTCCGATTTTTTGCAAAAACCGGTCACAAAACACAATTATTCGTGTCAGATGACTCTCTTTTGCTGTCAAACATGACAAAACTGAACTGCGGTGAACATAGAAGAAAAAAAAAGGTGGTTTTGTGTAAATTTTGACTGCCCCGTCTACCTCACGTGGCCCGCGGGTGACTGGGTTTGCCAAAAAATCAGATATCAAACCGTTTTGTGACTTCTGGTGCACATGTTTCGCAAGTTGTGTGACCGGTTAGTTCATTTTGCAACATGTGTGACTTAAGTGCACATGCGGGACAAGTTGTGTGACCGCGGGTGCCATTAACTCGATTATTTTGAATCCCGGAAAATCCCCGCTTGTCTGTTTACTCCTCCGGGTTCGAACGAAATAATTCCGAAATATCCCCTCTCATTCCCACATTTTTGCCTAAACTAAAAACACTTCATCATACTAGTGTATTTTTAGGGAAGAGTATTTGAAGGGAGTGGGTGAAAACCAAATCCCCTCCCATCCCCATATCTATTAGGGAAAAAAATACAAGAGAAGTAAACAAAGCCTGATGGAGAAGTTCAGAATTGCTATCCAGACTAGGGTTATGAGATAGAGTAATCTAGGATCAACTTGTCGACCAAATTATTGTCACAATGCGAGAATGGCATAATGACATCTACATCTACACTACTTAAAAAGGATAAACGTGTTCCGTATTCTGCCATACGTCGTTGCCTTTCGTCGTTCGCCGCGCATCCTCGCGCATCGCCCGCGCCCAAATGGGCCAAGCCCAGCAAATCACTAGCACCCTTCGTTGGTCCGTGCGCATCCGTCAAAGCGCCCTCCCGTATCGAATCCAGGGCACACCCAAATACCCACCTCTCTCCCCAGTTCTTGCGCCGCCGGGCACCCTGACCGCCGCCGCCGGCTAGCCCACCCACACGCGTTCGTGCTCCACGCGCTCTCTTCCCCGTCCACCTCCTAGGCCAGCCATGGAGATCCATCTCCCGCTGCCGCAACAAGCACTGCCGCTCACTGACCTTGCGACCGCCATCCGCATGGTTGACGGGGTTGAGGCTGCGCTCTCCGCGCCATTATCCTCTACTGCAGCTGCCGCAGTGGACACCCTCCTCCACCCTTCCACATACGGATCCGTGCCACTCGCACGCCGCCCTCACCCGCCTGGTTCATGCATGCTATATCACCAGTCCAGCCAAGAGGAGACAGAGCGAGGAGCTAGGAGCCACATGGCGTCGTCACCGATCCCATCCTTCCTCGACTGCCTGGCCCGCGTTCTCCACCAATCCCGTCCTCCCTCTCGAGCCGCCCGCCGTCATGATTCGTTGTGATCCTTGCCGCCCACCCTCCTGATTCGCGCCGCCGTCATGCCTCTGCAGCTCGGATCTCGCAAGGTGGTGCGATTCCAGGAGACGACTGAGGAGGACCGGCCAGATTCCAGGCATCTCGGCGCTGCTTGGACTGAATATCTCCACAGCCGGCTCCAGATCTTCTCCACGACAGTATGATGAGGTGAAGTGGATTGTTCTTCAAGTGTTTGATTTAATGCCTCTGCTTTGTATTTGTTGTCCTGCGTGAACATTGTGCGGTGTTGACTGTTGAGGGTTTTATAATTGCTAGGGAGATGGTCCCAATAGTGCTTTTGATTCATGTGAAGTAGATGGAACCTTGGGACTGTACATGGGAGAGTGGATCAGGTGAGATACGACCATGCAAGGTCATCACTGCATGTTACCGAACAACCATAGTGTGGTAGTTTGTAGGTTAATTCAATTAATATATGCTTTTGAAAAGTGCCGAATTGTAGCTCTCTCGTGTCTTTCATCCGTAGATCTACAGCAATATATCATTATTGTTTTCCACGAAAAACTAAGCTACCTGTATCGCCATACTTTGATCAACAGGTTGATGCACGCCGGCTCTCTGTGCCACCGCGACGTGTCCATCGTCCACATCGACGACTATGACTGTGAGCGCCTCTTTACCTCCTGGTGCTACCGCCGCATGCTCAACTTTCCGGCATTCCAGGTGAGGTTCGCTTGCAGCGTTTCCTTTTGTAGACGAAGGTTCGCTTCGATTGATGTTAGTTGGAGTTGAGAGAAGCTGGTCGTGCTTATAATTTTTTGCATGGCTGTTCCGGGCTTCTGGCGATTTGAGTGTTAGACGGGCGAATGGCAAGGTCAATTTTCAGCAGGAGCGCTTGCCAATTGGATCATTCCCACACCACCATTATGAATTTATCTGGAGCAGTGGTGCTTCATCGTTCAGTAGTTCAAACTATTATGTAGACACTCAGGTTTCTACACTGGCAAATATGAGTAAAATATTATAATTATCTAGAGCAGTGGTGCTTCATCGTTCAATAGTTCAAGCTACTAGCAAAGAAAGGCGCGGTGGCACGCCGCGCCCATTGTGGTTGCAAGTTAAAGAACAAAAGGTAGGCTTTTTTTAGAATATGTTGCATAGTTTCAATAGGAGAAGACATTGTGAACAAAATTGTTTACTTGAGGACTTTATTTATAAAGTTACAACACATGTAGTTAAGTTTTGAACAATTTGAGTCTGCAGCCATGAAAATGAGGAATATGAAGGCATGAAGCCATCCCATGCTTTTATTTCTTATCGGCTCATGTTGGACATGTCAAATATTAGATATCGTAATTAAGGGGAAAAGAATGGGCTATCACTGCCAATATGCCATTGAATAAATCCACAGCACATAGTGCACTGATGAATATTTATAATTCTTGCCGCAAATTGGAAGTATGGGTATTATCTTACTTATTAGTGTGTGCAATCATGCAAATTTACCAGTCGTCTTAGTATTCTTGCATGTAAAATGAAGACAGAACCATGTGCCTGGTGTGATAAAGAATCAAAAAGAGTATTCTCTATTAATCTAGCTGGAATAGAGTAAGAAACCTACTCGGGCTAAATCAATGCGAAGAGCACATGTCCTAACTGGTAGAAATAAAATACACCTCAGCTATTATTACCTGTAGATATCTAAATATGTACTCACATCAGGTGGAAGACAAATACAACAGACACGCTGGAGGGCTACTATGTATTGTCGATTGTTTTATACTGGAAGCGACGATCCAGTAGCGTCCAGTTCAGAAAATAAGAGCGACAATAGATTGCAACATGAGAAATAGTTGAGGTGCTCATGGAGAATTAACTATTGAGTTTTTCTCCTGCTTTCTTACATTTTGTATGCTCGTGGAGAACTAACTAACAGTAAGGGTTTCATTAGTGATTGCACTGACCTGTCCAGCCTCAGTATCATCATCATATTCTTCATCCTACATGAAAGCAATAATGATTCAGAAACAGTTTCGAGTCTCACAAAGTCTAACGGGAATAGTAAAATAAAAAAATAGCTAAATAGCTAAAAAAATGGAAGATGAACAAAACACAGCTGACTCCCACTGCAAGAGAACAATCTACATAAAAAATCAGAAAACATATGCAAGAAGATAGAACAGGAAAAACATTCAGATAATTACATTGTCTTCCTCTTATTCTCTTGACCAAGCAATTCAAAATCAGAGTGGAGGAAGGGGTCTTCTTCGGTTGCACACATACTCTGAGTGGAGGAAGGGGTCTTCTTCGGTTGCACACAAACATGGATAGAAATATACCTGACAACACTCCATGGCTGCAGGACATTGGATATCAAAATCCTGCATTTCAAGGAAAGAAAACACTTGATTGCAGGGGAAAAAAATATCCTTTGACTGAAGCCACAATTCCTCCATGGTATAAATAAATTGACCAAGAAAAATGCGTTGGCATGGCATACAAAGAGATGAGAAGTAAAATTGAATCTTTACCAAATAAATAGGGGTCAAGTTGAGAGAACCAACACCAATGGAGTGGAGAGGTGATGTAATATTTGAGTCTTTAGAAACTTTTATTAATCTGCATACTACTCGCAGACTTCTCTACCAAAAAAGCACACAAGTTAATCAAGATGAATCAGCCAACTAGAGAAAATATCATCAAATGCGGCCACCTTTATCTGGAAGACAATCTGTGTCTCATGCTCTTCTTTTGTCAATAACATGTCACAGTCCATGATCTTGTGAAGACCATTGATTTCATAAGGTGTGGGTACTGTCGTCTCCAACAGCAGGTTCATTGGTTTGCACCACTGTTTTGATGTTTCCCTTTCAATTGAAATAGCATATAGGTCTCTGCAATGCCGCAACCACTGAAAGAGGCAAACAAACCATTAATATGCAGTTCTGAGTCAGTTCAACATAAGCTTGAAATAGGAAAAATGTAAAACAGTGAATTAGTCACTGAAAGAGGCTGAGAGGAGGCGGAACCACTGCAGCGAGTCATGGTCACCACCCCAATCCGGCCGCTCTGCCGGCACCCACGCGCACGTCCTCTCCTCAGCTTGAGAAAGGACGGACCACGGGATGGCTGCGTCGGCTCCTCCCATAGCCACAACACCTCTAGAAGGAGAGGAGGGCGCTGAGGTCCACCATCGTGCCGCCGGCCGCGCCGGGAAGGAGAGGAGAGCCCCGAGCTCCTCATCCCCGCCGTCCTTATCTCAGGAGGCGATGGGGGCGGGCGCCGCTGAGTCTTCCGCTGGCTGCAGGGGCGCTCTAGGCCATGGCGCGGCTGGTGCGGCCAACCGCCGAGCCCGCCAGACCTGTGGCCGGCGCGGGCGCCCCGGCCGCCTACACCTCGTCCTGGGAGAGAAAGAGAGAGGAAGCACGGCTGGGACAAATACAACAGGAATAAATCCAAAAGAAATAGCTGGGGGAGATGAGATGGGGGCATTACTTGGCTGACGGAAATCCCGCTGGTCACCGCCAGACCTGTGGCCGGCGCGGGCGCCTCCATCCTCGCTGTTCCCTGATAGTCGTCCCGCATCCATGCCGACCGTGGCGCCGCCGCCCAAACTACCACAGGGCGCGCCGTGATCAGATCGGTCAACGTCGCCGCCGCCACCATGACCCCTCTATCCATGTTGTCCCGCGTCCACACCGATGCGTCGCCGCCACCCCAAACTCCCCCTGAGGTCGCGCGAAGGCCATTTCGACGCGCGCCGCCGCGATGCCATGTCCGGGTTGGGAAAGTCGGTGTGATGCCGCCTGCGCCCCGCGTCGTGGCACAACCTCCCGAGACGCGGTGCGCCTTGTCGTGCTCGTCACCGGCGGTGTGGCGGAGCCTCGCGCGGTGTCTGGCGGAGGAGCTGCCGGCTCGTCGCCGGCGGCGTGGCGCAACCTCCCGAGACGCAGCGCGCCTCCTCGTGCTCGTCGCCGGCGATGTGGCGGAGCCTCCCGAGACGCGACACGTCTCCTGCTCGGCGGAGGTGTGGCAGAACCTCCCGAGGCGCGACCGTCGTGCGGCGGCGGCGTGGCGCAACCTCCCGAGACGCGGCGCGCCTCGTCGTGCTCGTCGCCGGCGGCGTGGCGGAGCCTCCCGCGGTGTCTGGCGGAGGAGCTGCCGGCGATTCGCGTCGTCGCGGTCGTCTCTGGCGGCATGGCGGAGCCTCCCGAGAGGCGCATCTCCCGAGACGCGAGGCGCCTCCTCGTGCTCGTCACCGGCGGCGCGGCGCCTCGTCGTGCTCGCGGGCGGCGGCGTGGCGGATCCTCCGGCGGCACGACGTGCCTCCTCGCGCTCGTCGGAGGCAACCTCGCGGAGCCTCCCGCGCCGCGCCTCCTCCTCGTTGCTCTGTCGTCTCCCACGGCGGTTTGGAGAGAGAGAAGAATATGAGTGAGAAGAGGGAGCATGTGACACGTTTGACCACCGCACCGCCCATCACATGGCTGTGGACCCTACCACGAAGAACAAAAGACTACACACACCCAGGCCTAAAACGAAAACTAACATCACTGGAAGAATCAGACCAAACAGAACCGACAGAAAATGCAGGACGCACCAAAAACTGGACACAAAACAATATCAGAGGAGGTTGAGCCACGTGTTAGCACCACATTAATCCCAAAAAAAAAATCAAAAATCTGAGAAAAATCGAAACTGTTCAGGTTTAGTATAGTAGTATTATGAATAATCCTCTTTACAATTTTCTTTCAGTTTTACAAATAATTTATGTAACAACAATGGCAAATAGGAGTAAAATATTTTTTATCTGGTAGGTCAAACAAAAAAGATAGGATTATTCATGTTTAAAGCCAATTTCAGTGACCAAATGCCATGTACTCCTCAAGTTACAGTGTGACATTAACTTTTTTCCTTCAATCTCCAGTACTAGAAAGTTCTGGGTGCTACTTCATTGAAATTTTGCCTGATAAATTTATTGTGAAACTGGAATGCAATCAAAGGGGAAATATATATTTGCTCTGATGACCTTCAATTTCATCAAATGTGCTAAAACAATTCTGTTTAGATTTGTGATTTGTTATAGCTTAAGTAATATGCAACTTGCTGCCGGAAGACGGTGTAAATAAAGCCCAGAAAAGTTAGTTCCACAGTAATGTTCTTTCTTGGATTTCCTGTGTATTGTTTTTAGCAAAATAACTCGGCGAGTTCACAGAAGTTCCTCTCTTTGTGTTCTCGGACTGATTTATTGTTTTCTCTACAAGCTATACTACAGAGATAGTGTGCGGTGAATTTTTCTCATCTGAAAAGGAGATGTTGAAAACTGTGGGAGGCAAAGATATGTGTTCCCTTTTTCTATGCTGAAAAGGACAAGCTATACTATAGAAATAGTCCAAACGAGCCGAGCTGTCTAATCTTGAGGCAGAGTATATCGGGAAGTATGTGCTCCATTTTCTTTTATTTATGTTCATCAGGTTCTTTCTTTGCATAGTTAGTGTGTAAGGGATACAACTTTAAAACAATATGATTTCCAGTTTTTGACAAAGTTCACTGGACTTACCAACAAATACACACAAGAAATGCAAACGGTGCGTGTGGTTCTGATGCTTAGCTCGTTTTGCTTCTTATGATGTTCTGATCTGAGTATATGTGGTCTTTTGTAGATCGATGAGCTTCTGAATGAAAGGATTCTGATTTTTTCTTGAGATATCAGATGCTATGGTTGACATTGACAGTGTTTTTCTGCTGGAGAACTTGGTGCAGTATGGTTTAAAGGCGTCGCCTAACCGTCCAAGCGCTCCCCCTCCGCCTTAGAAAAACGGCCGCCTTCGGACGCAAGTTGTACAATACCTACCCTTTCTGTATGATGGGGGTGATTCTTCAAGATATGACTTTTCCAGCATGAACAGACTTCCAAAATAATATTTGGTTTCGGTATAACCTCAATACTCTTTGCTAGGCTATGAGATTAATGTCTGGTTCTATGTTGGAGGAACATGTTTGGACTATTATTACGCTACGTCTTGTTTTGATAAATGATTTTGGAGGAGTCAGTATTTTGCTAACTTTATTTGATTGTCACCTCTGCATCTAATGTACATACATAGTAAGTTTCCCTGATTCATACAAAGGCTAATATTTAGAATCCCAGGAAGCATATAATTTATCATGCTGCCTGATCATATACTTCAGTTACTTATTTTAGCGCATGCTATCTGGCCATCTCTGAAGGAGACCTTTTTTTCCAAAAGCATGGTAAAGCATTGCAAATGCTCGTTTCCTAAGAAGCTTCTCCTTACCCATCGTCTGAAAAAATGTGCCTCTTTTCCATTGGAATTCACCAGTAATTATTTCAGTCCAAGTTGCGCAAATAGATATACTCAAGAAAACATAATTGCAGAACGGTATGTTTCATCAGCAGCGACATAGCACTATCAGTCCAATGGGGACTGCGCATCTTCAGTGGTTTGTGCAACATAATAATCATCATTCTTGATATTTTGTCATGTTCAGTGGGTATGTTTTTTTCCAAAGAAGTTGAACTATTGGTTTGGTACAAGTTAGAGATACTTGGTAATCAACTATAGTTTGTTTTCTTGCCGTGAGATTCATGGAAACTTCTTAGGTTGCAAAATCTCTGTGTGCTAAGAACGATGATATAGCAATATAGCTTCTCATTTTCTTGCACCTACCGAAATTCTTATTTTGTTGTGCGCCAAGTTTTCTGTAGATAGTTGCAAGAAAATGTTCAAGCCATCTGAACTTGGGTGCGTTGGAGGTCGAGACAAAGAGGATACACTCATTTTCTTTTTAACAGGGGATGGGTAAAGGACACAAGCTATTCCATTAGATAAGATCGATGATTACATAATATCCCCAAAAGTCACAAGAAAACAAAAAAAATGCAAACTGGTTCCTAGGATTTGTTTCTCTCCGTTGGATGAAGGTGGATGCTATGCCTCTAAGGCGCTTCATGCCTTTTCTTCAGCGAGGCAGATGAAAGAAGAGACAGGCCGGTGGCTAGACCTACAGATTGAACCACCTGCTTGTAAGTATTAGAAGTACCATTCAGATTTGGTTACCTACCAGACCAATAATATAACATGATTCATTCATGGTCCCTGGATGTGATTCTTGTACTTCATACCATTAGTTATTAAATGAGTTGTCACTATTTTCTTAGGTTTTGCATTTTCTCGGGGCCTCCAGTTTATGTGGAAGCAAGTTATTATGGCAGATCAAGTAATTTTCGAGAATGACCTAGCTATAAAGATTGCCAAAGTAGACATAGAGAAGGTGTATGTCAGCACAAAACTTGGACAATGTTTTTAAAACTGAAGCGAGGAGGAGGTGCCGAGCAATGAGAGGAAACACCCATAGGATCTAGGGGTAGTTCCATAGGATCTAGGGGTAGTTCGATGCAGCGATGACGAAGATTTTGTTATTAACAAATGTTCCTTCTGATAGGGACGTGACATGTGTTATGGCACTGCTACTCCATATATAAAATTCTAATCATATCACCATTCTATTCAAAATTTCATAAATCTATTGCATCCATCCGAAGACAAATCACATAAAAGGTGCATTCTTTTCCTGGGTAAAGTATCATAGTGGGATCTTGTTGCATGCAAGGTAAGTGAACTACATACCGTGAAGTTCATCGTGATTTCTGCGAATGGTTTTTCCTGCATTATAATAAGCATTCAAACCATTTGTGGTTAGTGATGATGTGGAGCTGGAGAAAACACCTGACGCAAAGCAGTGTGTAGTGCCGTTATTGTTGGGGTAGGGGTTAGTGGAACCAATGGGGAGAGACACGGGGAAAGACAAGGGAGCTAGAGAAACAACCACTAAAGCAATGACCTTTGATCTTTGGCTTGCATTGCTAAAGAGGTTTGAGGAAGCTACCTACAAAAATTAGCATCTGCAACACCAGCCTACCGACGAAGTTGTTTGCCCTAGCTATTATTGAAGATTTGGCAAGCCCTTTTGTATGTTTGACACAGAAGGCTACGATCTAGGGTTGTTTCTGGATATTTATAAATATCAAAGTGTTCTTTGGACTAATCAAAAAAGAAATATTCTTTCATTTATACATGTGTCTGTAGAACACACGTTTTGTGAGATAATAATACATCCAAAAAGAGTGGATGTTGAGTTAACAGTTATGAAGGCCCAGAGCACAGGTGTAGGACTGATCGCGAAAGAATAAGAAGAGCTAGAACTTAGAACCCAACATAGGCACAACTATATTGTCTTGTTATTGTTTCAGTGTTATCGTGTTGTAGTATATTATATAATTCCTAATTTGTTTTAAAATTTTATAGTGAGTTGTAAATTATATATTTATATTGGGAAATAAAATTTGAGAACCCGTGGCAACGCACGGGCATTTATACTAGTAGATGGATAGAAGAGACACTGCATTGGACCTTAGTGCATAGATGTACTCTCTATGTTCATAAATATACTCCGTAAGATGTTTTAGAGACTTTAAAATAAACTAAATATACACCATAATAACTGAATCTACACATCGAAACTAAACTATATACATACAAAAATAGATGAATCTACAGTAAACTAAAACATCTTATATTAATGAGCGAAGGGAGTAGTAACTTAATTCATGGAAACATGTTTCAACCAACCCTTGAAGGGCACAAAGATAACGGAAGCCAAAAATATCCTCATCTGACTTGTAGGAACATATCCCTTATTTTGCTAACTTAACTTCGACTATTATCTACTTTCTGTCTGGCATTTATTAGTTGGTATGAAGACAGACAGACTTGCTTGTACTAATGTTTGGCCTTGTCAGTTAATCTTGCGGTTCACTTGCTTCATGCCTCAAGCAGGCACGCTGAAGCAAGTTCGCCTTGTCAGTTGTGTACTTGCGTGTGCGCGCGCCACATTTCAACATGTTTTTATGGATTGCTGGCAGGATGCTTTTATGGATTGAATTGGTGTCTTAACATTTGAATTGTGGTACTTTTATGAGTAACTCCTTCCCCGCAAAGAACACGAACGATATTAGTTCTTGTGAAGTGATCCAGCCAAGGATATGTCAAATTGGCATTATTATTTATATTTCTCGCAAAATTAAACATTATTATGGATGTGCTGCATCTATGAGTATATCAAATCTATGTATCGATAACAGCCACACAATATAGTAGGAGGGTTTGTGGATTGCTGCTACATGCCTACATTAGCCAACGTCATATAATCCCACGTCGACCGGCACTTCAAATGATTTTTTTTCTTACAAAATGAAATAGCTCTTCGAACTTACTAGGTGTAAATCGTCGCTCTATTTCTGGTCACAGTCATACACACAGCCACACAGGCCACGTCACCAGTTGCATCTGCAAACCGCAAAATTAACCGAACAAAATGCAACCCAGATAAGAGCACTGGCTCCATCATTTACAAAACTAGCAAGATAAGGCGCGGCGGCACGCCACGCCCGTAAGTGGATAATGATGTTGCGGTGTACTCCCTCCTTTCACTAATATAAGATGTTTTAGCTTTTAGTAGATTCGTTTATTTTGGTACGTATCTAGTCTACTTTTAATGTGTAGATCTATTTTTTATGTGTGTATCTAGTTCACTTTAAAGTGTCTAAAACGACTTATATTTATAAACAGAGTGAGTATAAGCTGCGAGATTCAAAAATGATTGTATTAGGTGGATGATTTCATTCACGGAACACATATTACGTGGCAATAATGGTATTTTTTTTACTGAGCTACCGCGTATTCCCTATCGGCTATGTAATCTAGTAGAAATAAGTAGTGAAATTTAAAAGTGATTGTATTACCGTGAGTGGACATTGATGTTGCAATGTGTAAGCAGTGAAATTTAAAAGATGGGTTTAGATTTATTTTCTGATAGTTCATTGAACACCACGTTGAGCAGGGAGGGCAAGCTATACTTTCTTGACGTTATTGTGGCTACTGTAAACATATATTCATTGGAACATGCATATTCACTGGGAGCCAGTCCCTGGTTTTATTGGTCTGCTACTGGGTCGTTGTTTCTATTGACTGGCCCGACTTAGGGCAAGCAGATGGACAACCGAGCACCCACCAAAAAGCAGGATAAAGGAGACGGAAAAGAATACCGAAAGATAGTCAAACAAAACTATACCTCATAATGCCCTTCATCAGGTTTATCAAACGAAAGACAGACAAAAACAAACATCTTCAGTTCCACTAAATCTAAGCAAAAGACTGAGCTTTCACCAGGCCCAGCCAACCAATTTTGCAAGACAATTCATGATCTTTTATTAAAGTGGCATAAATATGTTTAATGTTTTTGAATATCTAACTTTCCTCAGTGTGTTCTTTTGAGGATGGAAGATAGAAAGACGCTTCGGAACACCTCAAGTAGTAAAAGACATACACCCTTGTCTACTCATGAAGTCCATAAAATCATTTGCTATTGGAGCAAAAGGCTAACTTTATACCTTTTTTTTTTGCAAAAGAACTTTATACCTAACCATGGAAGTGATTTATCTTTCAGGTTTGCAGGTTAAGAACCATACACCATCTTCACTTTGGTCTGCTCGAAGTCATTCAATAAACAATTCGCTTGCTTGTCTCCAAACAAAGCTAATGTAAACATAAAATATGTTGAAAATGGTTCATTGCCAAGCTAGCATAAAGTAGCAAATTATCTGTAGCACCCACTGTAATGGGCATCCCAATATCATCTGTAATCATGGAGTGTACACATGACTTCTTCAACCTAGCTGCCACAACATGTAGCTAGGCTTCTCCTTAACATTTAACCAGATCATCCAGATGCAAACCCCCAAAAGAAGGATACTGCTGAACAACATGTAGACAACATCAGCGCAAACACCCAAAAGGAGAAAAATCTGAATTTATTAAACACATGGATGGATGGCTTCAATCAAGAAGTTCTTATTCATGTATTTGTCCGACTGTACACTGACATAAGCCATTAACTCTGTTTACATAGCTAGGTGAGGTAGTTGATGAACTAACTGGATTTACCATTCAATTATAATGTCGATTCTTCGATAATCGTCCACATAGACGATATGAACAACACACTGGTGATGATTCGGGTTGCGCCATTATGAACAATAGATCACCTGATATTGCAAAAACGTGTGCCATGGCGATGAGATGGCATTATAAAAAAGATGCAAAAGCCTATATAAATGTACCCATGAAATTATAAATAGATGCAAAAGAACTATATAAATGTACCAAGAGTTAAAAGGACCACCTTACATTGAACGGTATCTAGTTAGTACTATGTAACTGGCATAAAGATTGAATATTCAGTGAAAAAGTTGCAAGCTTTTGTTTAGCTTCATAAGACAGAGTAATATGTTTCATCCTGGCTCTAGCTCTGCAACAGGCAGCAGCCAAACGATACACCCCAGGGTAATATGCGCAAAACAAAATATAATGAACAACACTTATAGCAGAGGCATGTACTCAGAAAAAGGCCCACACAGATGATCTTTTTGCACACTGCTGACGGAGGCTGTGAGCTCTTCCCATTCACCAGCAGGAGACCATGGCAGTGTTGCCTTCGATGGAGACCTTCAGATAGAGACCTTCAGATAGGAGGATCCAATGAATATGGCAAACGAATACACGGGTGGGCCACCAGGGGAAAAGATTCACAACAAGTAGTACAATCAAAGGAAACCAAACAGAAGCCGAAGGTTCGATCCAGCTGAAGGGTGCATACCTAGCTTGGCCCCTACATCTGGAGCGTGTCCAAGGGCAAAAAGGGCATATATCATTGTTTGCAGAAGTATTGTAGGTATATTGTTAAATTGTATCCTATGGATGTCAGTGTTTGTTATGGTGTTCAAGTAAATGATGTGAGTTGAAAGTGCCCTTAAGGGTCGACCGAAGAAATCGTGGTACTGTGAAAAAAATTGTTAGCATGAACCTGAAGGTAGGGGTAGGTTTGGATGTTTTGACACAGAGAAGTGCAAATTACGTTCATATCCAGTTGTTAATTCTTTGACATCCGTGTGTGTACAAAGAAAAAAATTGCCACAACAATATTGCAGAGCAAATGCGAGTTTTTTTCCAATTCACTTGAAAACAGTCCATCCGTGTGTTAAACTGTATGGGCTATGGAGTAAAACTCATAAAATATATAAATGAACTGTATGGAGTACAGATCATAAGAGACAACTTGGATATCTGCCCTATCTGAACTTTCACGTAAATCTCGTAGAAGTGAAGCTCTAGAAAATCTGTCATGCAATGCTCTGAACTGATGCTGGGTACAATGAAGGAAGCTTGCGGTGCTTGTTGCTTGAACGGAGCTGAGTGTACAACCTCTCTGACCGTTGTCGGGAGGCATTACTATATTGTTCAGGACCGGAACTGGCTAGCTATTTTTTCTGCCGAAGCTGACCTACTTTCCTGTAGGGTCAAGCCTAAACTAAGAGAACATATCACTACTTCCATAGCTAGTTTAAGAGTCTAGAAAATAAGTTATGGGAACCATGGCCCAACCATGGTAAGCTTGTAAAGTTACTATGTAAATATTTTCATTTTAATATTAAAGTGCAGTAAGAGCCTCTCCTGCTGTAAATTTCTCCAAAAAAAGATAGATGTTCATTGTACTCTCACTAATGCATATGACTAAAGGGTATGATTGTAAAGGTCATTTTGAGATCATTTCATCATGCATGGGTGGATAGATAAATTCTTGCAAGAGATTAGTGGAGAGCAACTAAGAGGACTGGAGAAAAGAGTCAATGATACTAACACTGTTGGATAAAAGATCTATTATGCATGAATATGATACCACTACTATTATCTCCAATCGGTATCATATCAACTGCAAATGTTACAGGAAATGTTGAACCATACCAAAGAGAAACATCACATAACCTTTTTAACACTTCAAGTTTAAGTGTTCATTTACCGATGTAAGACGGAACACAATGTATATCTCCTGCTGCAGATTATTGCAACTGAAACTCCTTTGGGTGATCGTTTCCAGAGGGAACCTGCAAGCATAATTAGAGAGAAGAGAAAATATCGTCAAATGCATAACTAAGAGAATATTGTACAACCATAGGTTTTTTTATGTGGCTATGAAGCCAAAACTAATTTGGTAAATAAGAGGTAACATAGGCATACAGTTCCAGTTCATACAACTATTGATCCAACAATAGATAATCAACTCTCGAAAAACCAATTTGGTAACATTGTCAAACTCAAATGAGTAATGCTCAGAATGTTAATGCTTCAAGCACTTCAGTAGTAGTTTTAAGAATACTACTTCATCTGTCATATTCTAAGATGTACACATTTAATAGGTCAACGAACACAGCTGGTAGCAACATAATGCAACAATAATAATAAAATTACAGTTTCTCGCTATATGAAAATAAATAAACTAAACAGAAAAAAATATATAATACTTTCAGATGACCAAAAAGTTCTTACAGAGGGTGGAGGTGGATTATAGACAGATTTGATCACATTTATCTCTTTTAGTGTTATACCAAAACGAATGACATGCGATAGATACCAAATTCATATATGCCTGGCATGAATTGTAGTGTACCCTGCCATCCATTCGTAGGAACAAATACCACTGAGGCACCGTCCATCTGAAATCTCCAGTTCATGCTTTGTAGTGTACTCTGCTTCTTCATCCTGTCACAAGCTGATCTCATGTCATCTGAAATCTCCAGTTCATGCTTTGTAGTGTACTCTGCTTCTTCATCCTGTCACAAGTTGATCTCATGTCTATAAATAAGAACTGCCTCTGAACTTAGAATCCCCGGTCACATAATTAAACCAAATTCCTCCCTTGTAGAGTAACAATCCAACACCTAAATTCAGAATCTACACCCTCACAATTAGGGAAAAAATCGTGCTCATATACATCAAGCTAGAAGCTCAACGCAAGAAGAAAAAAAAAAACCTGATCATTTCTCTTGTCTGTAGCTTCCTCAGCGAACTGCAGTCCATCAAGGAGTGGCTCCCTTGCGGGCAGACGAAGGTGACTCCACTGCACACCTGCAACCTCCAGGTCTGTGGCGTCCGCCTCATCCATTTACGGGCTGTCGGACTCGAGCCGGCCCAAGTGGGTTGCTGCACTCGAGCCGATTGAAGCAGATGCGCCATTAGGGAAGCGCCTCCTCCAGGTCCGTCCTGCCGCGGTCGAGCCGGTGGTCCGCTGCAGGCTGGTTCTCTTTTTTTTTAATCAGCATAATACAAGGGAGAATGAGACACATGCGAGAAGCAGCTTGCTGCGTGTCGCTTGCCCCCAGGTAAGCAGCTGCCTCCGGCGTCGTGGTGGCTGCTCATGGCCAGGCTCCCGCAGGTCGCGGCAGCATCGGCGGCGACCACGCAGCTCCAGCGCCGGCACGCACGAGATCTGCAGGATCCGAACTCCGCGCGAAAGCGGCAGGGCCGGTGCTGGGAAGCACGGTCCGGGGAGAGCAGAGCCTGTGGATGATGTTATTTCCCGATGGTGGGGGCCATTATCATCGGCATTGGTGAGGGAAAAGAGAAGAGATCGGCAGAGGGAGGGATTGGATCGGGAGCGTGGGACAGAGGAAGAAAGAGAGGGAAACGAAAATCGGATCAAAACAAGAAAACAACGACAAGAAAAGAATCGGGAATCAAATCATCAAAAAAGAAGCCACCGGAACACAAAGAAGACGCCGTCGTAGGAAGATCGGCCAGGGAATGGCTCGAGCAGCCAGAGGCCGATGAAGGTAGAGGAGATCTGGTCAAAACGACGGAGAGATAGGAGGAAATCTAGATAACGTGGCCACCTCCTGAAAAGACAAAACATTCACAGGAGTTCTCGAGAAGGCATGTGGAAAGCTGTCATATGAAGACCACGTGCATGCCGGTCCAGCTATAGTCACACATTCAACGCACCAAAACAACCTAGCCGGTGTGAACAAAAATTGCAAAACAGCACCAAAACTGCACACACGCAAAGCACTGCACGAATTAACCACCAATGAACACACGTGTCAGCTTGTTGTTAATCTGAAAAAGAAGTCAAAATTATGAGAAAAATCAAGCCTGTTGAGGATTAATATAGTAGTTATGCAACACAGTACACCGATGGAGGATATGATCTGAGCAGGAAAGCAAACCGTACACCAATGGAGGATGTGATCTGAGCAGGAAAGCAAACCGGCAAGATTGTGTGGAAAAAAGGAACACACGTTGCTCGATTACCAACTCATCGTCAGCCAGCCTTGAGTGCGCTAAAGTAAAGTCACAACATAGAGAGCAAATGTAGCAGACTGGAAAAGAAATAATCTCCACTACTGCGACATGCACCATGAAGAATCCGAGGAACAGAATCTATTGTCTGGACCTACGAAAGAATACAACCATACAAAACAATGACCAACACAGCGTTGCTGCATCGCACCATCCTTCCCAATGGATTCTGCGCTGCACAGAAACCATGGCTGGAAAGCAATAAACACGGAGAAAAAAGAAGACAGGAACAAAATCTCCAGGATACCAACTACACTACATCCCATATTCCCATGAACTGATGAACGGGCATCATGGATGAGCCAAAAGGCCCTAACAAAGGTACTACAGAGATCCCATCGCATTAGCCTCCCGCAAGTTAAATTACATGGTCCCAACATTTTCAAGTACGCTAGCAGCAAACAAAGAGTGACAGTTGCAGAACACTAATACAAGGAAATGCTAAGTTCCTAGCTGACTAGAGAGAGCTGCTACAAAAGATTGGCCAGCTTGCAAATGGTCGCTGAGGGGTAGTCATCTTGCGAGAAGAACCTATTTGCCTGACAGGTTGTATACCTTCATAGATGTTACTGGGAACAGCCAAAAACCGACAGCAAAAAATGTTCCAGATGTGGACTGCCCAACTTTGATGGAACCGTTGTTCTCCCAAATTCATCACAGGAAGGCTCCTAAGAGGCTCCAAATGGCTATCTCGCATTCAACTAGGTAGAGAGAAACGCGTCTGGCAGTGAATAAGGATCGAGCTCCAAATGGCCTCGAAGCTTGCCTCCCTTCTCATTTGTCAGATGGAAGCAAGGAACCTGGTGAGAGAACTTTGGGTACTCATCCTTGCTTATTGTTTTCACAGCATCATCTCTTCTAAATACTGCTGTGTGACCATCCACCTTTCTTAAAAGCCGAACTTGTATGGACTTATCAGTGTGGGCAAGGATCTCCACCAACTCATACTCACAATTTTTGAAGTCTTGTGCAGTCCATCCAGCCCTCCAGTTCTTGTAAATGGCCCAAATCTCACCAGAGCCGGGGATTATTTCATATTCGTTTCTTCTACTAGTTGGTCTAGCAAGTACAGGATGAGAAAAGGACTCAGTATCAGTGTAAGTGATGTTACCATCTCGCCCAACGGCAACCTTAAAGGTGCCACACCCGACAGTCCGATCTTCTTTTACCAATCGTTTCTCCTCCTCTCCCAGAGGACAGACATCAAGCCATCTCGCTTTTACTACATTATTCTTGGGATCAACATTCTTGATCAAGGCATAGAAATTAGGGAACTTATCCACATCACTGTAGATAGCCCAAACCTGTCCAGGTTCGAACTTGTGAAGCAGTCTTAGTTCTGAAAATTCATAGAATTCTGAATCAGGGCACTGAAATTCTCCTTGGACAAGATCATCAGCTTCCTCATCATCTGTATCTTCTACAGCAGGTGGAATGCTATGCTCTATGTTCTTTTCCTTTGCTGCCTCCCCAGCCCTCATGGATCCCTTCCCAGCACATTTGGTGTCAAACTCCTTGCCTTTTACTGAACTGATTTCCGGAACAACAGAAGCAAAAGCCTCTTCCAAGTTAAGGGGAAGCGCTGCAGGATCAAGTTCAAGAGCCCCATCTGGAATGCCTTCTCTTTCAGTCCCACACATTATATGATGAGGGACAAGATGTGAAAACCTCAGTGTGTTATCCTGAGGTATCACGTACGGAGTTGCCTCTTTAGACTGCATAAATAAGCTAATGAAGCCTTTTATTTTTACAAGTGGCATGGCAACAATGCCAGTGCCTGCCGTCAAATCAGAGACAACTTGAACAACTTCATACTCAAAGTCTGCGCGGTTGTCTGCATCAGAAGTCCAACCAATGTCCCATCCCTTGAAAAGGGCCCAAACTTCACCTTTCCTAGGATACATTTCAAACGTGCTTGCTGTCTTGCTTTTCACACAGCACATAGTATGAGAGAACATATTAGTTTCTTTAGTTGTTCCTGAATCTCCATACTTAAAATGTCCACAAGCAACAGGCAGTTCCCCATTAGACCATGCCTTCTCTGCTTTATTTGTGGGCTGAAATTCCAGCCAAACGAAGTGTACAACAAACTTCGGGGCCATTTTTACCGTTTTAATTCGAGCATAAAATCTTGGCATACAGCCTTGACTATCATAGACAGCCCAGATCTGGTTGGCTCTGAACTGACTTACATCTCGAAGTTGGTCAAAGTTAAAAAATTCAGGGTCCACACAGCTAAATTTGTCCTCATCTGAAGCATCAAGGTTCGGGTCCAGACCATTGCTGCTGACAGAATGATTAAGCCCATTTGCTGAACCATTGTGTCCAGTTCGATCTTCATTCATCTTGGTTTCATTGCTTTGATCATCACCATTAGACATACCACCTTTCCTTAACCTTCTGAAACTGGAAGAATCGACAGCATCGTTGTCATTACCATCATCATCATCAGCATATTCATCATCACTCTCTTCTTTATACTTAACTTCTTGCTTCTGCCTGACTGACCTGCGGCTGTGTTCACTAGGGTTTGCATTATTTGCAGCAGCGCCATTTACAGTGATCTCTTCATCACTATCACTGGTGCTCTCCGAATCACTCGATTCAACCATGGATCTCCTGCTCCTTTTCAGTCCTGAAGTTGATGGACCTTTCGAAGTCCGAGCGAATCTTGTATTCTCTTTTGGCTCACCTGCAGCACTAGCTCTATTACCATCTCCCCCCCTCTTTGTATTTGCAGTTGCATTACGAGATCCATAATTAGCACGAACCCCTTGAGTGGCATAATTCCGAGCTTGCTGACCTGGGACATTTATCTGTGGACCTGGGAAATTCTGTGGTGCTCCTGCACTTCTGTTCACCCCAGAAGGTGCTCCTCCGCCTCTGTTCACTCCAGCAGGCTGTTGATTTGCCACAGGAGGAACATGTTGATTATTTAAATCATGTGCAATAAAAGGCTTCATGCAAGACTGACAGCGGATAGCTTTCTTCAACAATGTAGTGTAGTACTGATATCTCATGCCACAATTTGAACAGATGGTCCAAAATGTTGCCGGCCCAGCAGGATTTGCGGGCTGCTGAAGATTCACAGGTCTAACAGGAGCAGCTCTCCTTGCCTGCTGATAAGGGGATGGCCTTGCCGCAGAAACTCTGACTGAGCCTCTCCTTTTCATGTCATAGGCAGACCGTTTGGAGATGTCCGTAAGCGTCATGTTTGCTTCCCCCACTAACTTGAATGCTGCCTCTGCACCTGCAAACTTGTTCTTGTCGGGATGTAGCAGAAGGGCAAGCTTACGGTACTGCTTCTTTATCAGCGTGTCATCAGTCGTGAAAACTGGTAGCTGAAGTATTCCGTACCAGTCAGTCTCTCCATTAACCTTGGTTCCAGCAGCGCAGTGAACATCGCAGACAGTTAGCATCTGCAAGACATTGTCAACCTCCGAGTAAAGTTGCTGTGCCTTGTTAATCATCTTCCTTGCAGCAACAAAATCCTTCTCCAGCATTTTCCTCTCAGCCAGAGCTTTCGCTCTAAGAGCTTCATCTTTGTTGCACTCCATGATAACAAGAGTCGGAAATGGATGTCCAAACTCCTGATCACTTTCAGGTGACAAGTCCCAGCAGCATGACTTCCCGCCAACAATATGGAGGATGTAGCACCTTGTTGTGATCCAGTGAATTGTATCCTCAGTAACCAACCTCAAGGCACAACTTAAAGAGCAGGACACCAAACAAACTAACTGGTCAACCTGCATATAGAATGTAAAAGGAAGTATGGTTAAGAAACATGGTAAGTATATTCGATAACGAAATGACAGAATGCGTCTTTTGGTATATGAAAAGCAACAAGAGAACAAAAAAACAAGCACTTGCTGCCTCGCTAAGAGACAGAATCATCTCAGGTGAAAAAAGTTGCTTTAGCATTAGTTTTGGCATGGAAAGGCTGTTAGCACCCAAAATGAAATGAATTGATAGCATACTGGCGATTTACATACTGGTAAAACTTAAGCAATGGAAACCAATAGCTATTTATTATCACCCAAAAGATGGAGCACATACATGTCAACCATTTTTGCATTGGATACAACCATGAGCATTCCAGATCCACAAATTAGTCTGCATATAAAATACAGGAAAAGATTCTAGAAAAAACAAGACAAATATGCGTTCCAAAAGAATGTCATGTTCAAAATCAGTGCATGCGAGAAACAAATAGGTATTTGATACTATCGATTAGGGTAGTCACAGGCACTGTTCCATCCACATGGACAGAGAGACAAAATATCAAAACTGAAAACGAAATACTACTAGGAAATGTTCCAATCTTGAAGCGAATAAAGGCACTCATCACCCCTAGGTAGGAACCCCCCCTTTTGTCCGTATACACAAGAGAAAGGGTCAAAGTAAATCTGCACGGCACGCATCTCTTGCCCGAGTTCATGGCCACAAATCGCACTTCAATTTTGCCCCCCAGCCCAGCCCAAGTTCGCCGCCACGGCGGGGTTCCATTGAACGAAGAGCGTCCGGCTCCTCATCACACGCGGACGCGGGCACGAGTACCGCGCCGCCACTAACCCCAGGGAGGCACCGCACATGAGCCGGATGATTAGGGTTTCTTTTCTTTGGGGGCGTTATCGAGGAAATAATTAGGGTTTTTGTGGCCGCAACGGCGGGGGGAGGAGGCGGCGCGTACCTGGTCGGCGGCTGGGGCGGTGGGAGGGACGCCGGGACGCGGGGCTCCGGGGAATGGCAGCGGGCGGTGCCGACGAGGTGGAGGGGGAGGGAGGGTTTGCGCTTGCAATCTCACGGGAGACGCCTCCGTTGGCTCGCACGGGCACTGGCCGAGAAGGAGGAGTAGCCGCGCTTGTAAAGGAGAGCGAACGTGGGGTCTCAAAGGGGATGGGAACCGAACTTGCGGTTTGGATCCAAATTTGTGTAGGGGTGCGACCGTGCGGGTCCGGTCCTTCACAAGTCGTGGTGGGTGTGGGAGCTCGTGATGAGCTTGGTGGACCCCATCCGCCAGTGTGAGAGCCACTTCATTCTTTCCGACACTGTGACGCTACGCTCACTTCTATGAACGCGCACACGCATCATATTCCTACGAGAGACCGATTTGAAGAACTTAATCCGGCGTGTCTTTAGATTGACGAAGTCAACACATATGATGTATACTAACATAATGGTACTTCCTCCCTTCCATAAAAATTATTTTAGATTTATCTAAATTTGGATGTATCTAGATATTTTACCCTAAAATGATCGATTGATTGGTAAAACATTTGTTCGGTGATCGCTCCAACCAACATTTTACCGCAATATGATCGATCGTTTAGTGAAACATTTGTTCAGTGCTTGCTCCTGGTTGGAACGGCCACGATGTTATGGTCTACTTTTTCCGTGCTAAAATAAGTGTCTCACCTTTTTCTAGAAACGGATATATATAATAAGATAATATAATATAATATATTGATATAATATAATATATTATAATGTGACATATTGAGATATTGAAATGTGTTGTTCATTCAAATACGAATCACAAGTCACGTACCTTGTTCAAAAAATCTATTATCTCGCATATATATTTATGAAAAAGGATAATCACAAACTAGGACATGTGCTACTGGTGTGAAGAGATTGATGCCTTCCCACCCCGGAGTTTGATTCTTGCTCCATGCAACTTTGGGGTTATTGGACATGATAAAATAGTCAATTTAAGTGACGATTTGTTGACAATTTTTAAAATTGTCAACAAGTTGTCTAATAAATTAAGAGTGAATTCCACTTTTTACACTATAGTTACGCATTTGTGACACATATTATCCCATTTAGTGCAACTTTTATAAAAATATCTCATCTAGGAGTCTTTAAGCATGGTTTTACCCCAATTTGGCATTTTTTTGTTAGATAGGACCGGCATATTTCGTCAATTTGGTGCAACAAAATGTGTAAATATTGGAGGTCCTCATCTACGATTATATACAGACTTCTCTTATCCAATTGCTCCATTCCTCATCCCCGTACTGATATTTTTGAAAGTAGGTAATCACCTCATAGCTTGCCCAATAAATACGCACTAGAAATCGAGGGTTCAAATATTCTAAAAAGCATAATCTATATGATTTTGTATTCAACGGGGCAATTAGTATCACAACTGTAAAACTACGGGGTAAAAAGTGGAATTCACTCATATATTAATTACTGACTCCTACCTAGCAACTCATTGTTTAGAAAATCAACCAACAATGTGCCAGAGTTTTGTACTAACTGAAGGCGATTAGCATCACTTAATATAATTTTTAGAAAAATGAAAAAAAAATCTTTGTCTCACATATTTCCAAGACTATGTATACTAAATCAACAAAAAATAAAATAGTTTAATAGTAAATTAAATGCACATGAAAGTTGTCTATCTTTACGTAGTGAGTTCTCCACATAAAAGGAAAGGGGATAGGATCCGAACCCAAGAGGGTGGGATGGCATCAGCCGCTTCCAACCACTAGGTTATGCCTTAGTTTGCGCTATTATTTTTTTTTGCGAAATAGCTAATACTTAAACTAGTGCAACATGTGACATAAAAATTTATTAGGCAAGTTACTGTAGTTCAATTGGCGTGTGGATCAAATAACTAGTCACGCTAATTAAACTACTGTAACATGCCTAATAAGCCACAATGTGCCACATAACATGAACTCGAGTGGGCAAGACATCAATTCTGCCATACCCAACCACCATGACATGTGTTCGTTTGTTTCATGTTCCCTATGTTTTGTTGTTTTTGTACTAGTCTCTAGGAGGAAAATTGTAGTACATCAAGATATTAATGGTAAAAGTTGTTTGTTGCTCACTCCCACGCTCGCTTGCTCGATCTCTCTCCGCTCGTCGTCTCTCTATGCCCCTTCCTTTCGCTGTTGAAGCTCCATCCCCGGAATGACGCTTGAAAACTACTTGGAATATTTTTCGATGGAGTACATGTGCATGAAAAAATAGCATATGTGCTACTAGTACCTATGCAACATCGTCCAAGCTCTACGAAGACCAACTTGTACTAATATATCGCAAGTCGGTGAAGAATTCATTAGAGTGCCGGTCTCAACATAGTTCACATGATAGTTAACGCACAAAACACATCACACATAGAGAAAAACTAAGACAAACTATTATGTCACATCAACAACAATACCAGTGCAAAACGATCCATAACACTACATCTATCCAACATCACAAAAAAACTCTGCATATAGTCTATTCTTACCAAGATGAGAAATCGGAAAACTTACATGTTCGGAACCAACAAATGGAGAAATACACCATACTTTTAGGAAGCTCAAGTCACTTCATGCAATAGTACATTCCAAAAATGAAAAACCAATTGAAAGGGCATGTGATGAGGGTGCTCCTCGACAATGCCTTCCGATTGGGGCTTAGGGTTGATGGAATCCTGTAGGCTGACACGAGACATCGGTTAACAGACAAGCGGGGAAAGCAATTTACCCAGGTTCATGGCCCTCGATGAGGTAACACCCCTACGTCCTGCCTGTCTGATCTTGATTATGAAAATATCGGGTTACAATGGGGTGCCGAATGTTTCGACTGTGTTCTTGTCGAGAGGCTAAGTGCTACGACGACCTAGTTCTGGACTTGAGGTGGCTAAGGTTGTTAAGATTGATTGTCCCCCTCGACAGCCCCTCTCCTGACCCTTATATAGGAGGCCAGGTCTCAAGAGGTCTGCACGAGTACGACTAGGTTTACAAGAGACCTAGCTCTAAACTTTCCTTGTTCGGTTGCTCTTCGTCTTGTTCTTCAAGGAATCACCATCTGCACCGACCTAGTGGCCCACTTCTCCATCGGCTGTCTTCATGGGCCTCCAGTTGTGTTGTATGGGATAGGGCAATATCAGTTACCCGAAGGGTAATGTCCACGTCAGCATGGATCCACCATGTGTGGTTTTTGTTAATTAATGATTATAAACCCTATGGACTAATGATTGCATTGAGTTATACTTGAAGGGTTTGTCCATAGACAATGAAAGATGACCAATATGTTAATGGTGTTGTCCAAAAAATGGTCATGTGACAGTTGATCCCTACCGGGAACATGTATTGAAGAAGAAGATTGTGTGAGCATTCATGGATATCTTCAAAACATCATCATTATATATGAAGAAAGAACAAATAACTCATGGTTTCTCAAGTCGACGTCAAAGATCAAGATGAGCCATCTCGAAGAGTTCATATGCTTGATGGTTGCCATCCATTTGGGGTTAATGGGCATGGGGGATGTGGCTAAGAAGAGGCCTCCCATAGTAGGGTATGGAAGAGCAATTAGCAAGACTTCACCAAATAAGCACTGCTGCATGTAAATATTACCATATGAATATCTGATGCATGTAAAATGCATATTGAGGTGGACAATATTTCCATATAAATATCTGATGCATGTAAAATGCATATATGAACTTTATCCTTTATCATATTGAATTCCAAATTTTTTTGCATCATATATATATGATGTTATTACCATGTTTTACATTGATTTATGGGGAATTACCAATGATCCCCTTTATTTGGTTTATAACTCTGCAGAACAGGAAAACCCTGTTTTGTGTATTTTTCACTTTTAAAGACTTGTACGGAGTCAAATTGACTTGAGATTTTTGAAGCGTCATTTTTTAATCGGGAGAAACACCCTGGAACCTGGAAGCACACTTGGATGGGCCTGAGGCCCAGAAGAGACCAGGTGGCGCGGCCAAACATGTAGGGCGCGCCACCTGCACTCTTTCGGTCATTGATCGTCCAAATCGCGTGATCTTCCCACCGATGTATTTTGACCTAAAAAATCACTATATATATGGCCTCGAATAGTTCTCGGGAGGAGAGCGCCGCAAAAAGACAGAAACACGAAAATGGAGGTTGCGGCAGAGAAGATTGGAGGGGGAAACTCCGTCGGGATCACTGCCAGAGGGATCTCCACATTCTCCAACATCTTCATCATCATGACCATGATGAAGAAAGAGTAGTCCACCTCTGGACTATGGGTTTGTGGCAGTAGCTTGATCTATTTCTCTCATGTTCTTCATAGTTCTTAGTGTCGTATGAACTGCCTCACATGATTATGTCCATATTTGTAATACATATGTGGTGGATTCCTATTATATGATATTATGCTATGAGATATGATCGTATTATGTGTAAGATGTATTGATATATGCATATTATGTACCCCATTCTTAAGTATTTGTTCTGATCCAACATCTATGCAAGAGTGTGTGTGGGGTGATGTGTGTATTAGATGGAGTAGCATGGTTTTAGTGATTGAACAGTGGCAACAAATTCATGATCTGTTATGGCTTTGCCTTTTCGTTTGCTACCTCACTTGGGATAGAGGGAATGCATGCATTATGTTCGTCATGTGACAAAAGTGATATTTGATATTCAAACACCATGTCAAAGTACTTATGGCTATACTCTATTAATTCTTAATACAAGATTTTTTTTGGAGCAAGTCTTGTATGGAGTTTCTCTTTCTTGTGGAGTATAAGAGAGATGTGTTGCATCATCTATATGTTAGGACGTGATGTCCATATGAATGTGTATCTTACTCATATTATTGTTTTGCATCCTCATATCTCATTGATGAATTATTATATGTCCACTACAACTTAAAAGAGAGAATAGTCAAGTGAACCCATGAACCCCAGTCCATTTTTTATCATAAGAAGCACATTTATATTGCTTTTATCTTGTTTTCTATTTGCCGCATTGTTTTAATCCGAAAATACAAAAATATTTACTTTTCTTATTTGAATCCAAAACTCCAAAAACAATCAACCCCTTTACAATTTTTTACTTAGTTACTATATTTTATCTAGTTTTACTCGCTTTATTTTTACTTGTATTTTATTTGCTTACACGAAACCTTGTGCTTGACAACCACACGGTGGAGTTGGGGACACAAGGTTTTATTTTACTTTGTAGGATTGCTAGAAGAAGAGATAAGAGAATAATCTTTGCTCAGTTCCCCGAGAGTTCAATATAAACCCTCGAGTCACCGTTGTGGGGAAAATACTCTGCTGACACAACACTCTGCACTTGGAGTCCCAACATCATCACCATCATCAAGCGCAAGTGAAATGCTCAAGGCAAATGCTTGATCTTCATGGGTTTTCTGTTTTTTTCCGGTCTCATGTTGTTAATTGGGAGACCATGTTATAGGTTTGATAATCGTACTATCAAGGGGAGCTCTCGATTGAGTAACTTCACCACATCAATCGGAGATAGCTTAAACCTTTGCATCCTTGGCATTATATTTCTTGGTTGCTGATACGTCTCCGACGTATCGATAATTTCTTATGTTCCATGCTACATTATTGATGATATCTACATGTTTTATACACATTATATGTCGTATTTACGCATTTTCCGGCACTAACCTATTAACAAGATGCCGAAGAGCCGATTCTTTGTTTTCTGCTTGTTTTTGGTTTCGAAATCCTAGTAAGGAAATATTCTCGGAATTGGACGAAATCAACGCCCGAGCGTCTCTATTTTTGCACGAAGCTTCCGGAAGACCGAAGGATAGTCGAGAGTGGGGCCACGAGGTGGCGAAACACCGGGGCGGCGCGGCCCGAGCCACGGCCACGCCAACCTATGGTGTGGCGGCCCTCGTGCCGCCTCTCTGACTCCGCCCTTTCGCCTACTATAAAGCCTCCGTCGACCGAAACCCCCGATCGCGAAAGCCACGATACGGAAAACCTTCCGGAGCCGCCGCCATCGCGAAGCCAAGATCGGGGGACGGGAGTCTCGTTCCGGCACGCCGCCGGGACGGGGAAGTGCCCCGGAAGGCGTCCTCCATCGACACCACCGCCATCTTCATCACCGCTGCTTGTCTCCCATGAGGAGGGAGTAGTTCTCCATCGAGGCTAAGGGCTGTACTCGGTAGCTATGTGGTTAATCTCTCTCCTATGTACTTCAATACAATAATCTCATGAGCTGCCTTACATGATTGAGATTCATATGATGATGCTTGTAATCTAGATGTCATTATGCTAGTCAAGTGGGTTTTACTTATGTGATCTCCGGAGACTCCTTGTCCCACGTGTGTAAAGGTGACGAGTGTGTGCCACCGTGTGGGTCTCTTAGGCTATATTTCACGAGAATACTTATTCACTATTATGAATGGCGTAGTGAAGTGCTTATTTATATCCCTTTATGATTGCAATGTGTTTTGTATCACAATTTATCTATGTGCTACTCTATGTGATGTTATTAAAGTAGTCTATTCCTCCTGCATGATGTAATGGTGACGGTGTGTGCATTGTGTAGTTCTTGTCGTAGATTATGATCATAATCTCTTGTAGGTTATGGAGTTGATTATCGCTATGATAGTATTGATGTGATCTATGTCTCCTTCATAGTGTGATGGTGACAGTGTGCATGCAATGTTAGTACTTGGTTTATTTTGCAAAGATCTATTATGCTCTAAGGTTACTTAAACATGAATATCGAATGTTGTGGAGCTTGTTAACTCCGGCATTGAGGGTTCTTGTAGCCCTACACAATTAGTGGTGTTCATCATCCAACAAGAGTATATGTAGCATCAAAGGAACGAGCAATTTATTTATTATGTGATCAATGTTGAGAGTGTCCACTAGTGAAAGTATGATCCCTAGGCCTTGTTTCCAACCGCAATCAGCATATTGCTTCTCTATCGCCTGCAATATTAGCTATTATTAACTGCGCGCCGCTTGTTGCTTAGCTATTTCTCGGTATCTTTACTTTTGCTCAATATTACCACCATCTATACCACCTGTGTTTCACTATCTCTTCGCCGAACTAGTGCACCTATACATCGACAAGTGTATTTGGTGTGTTGGGGACACAAGAGACTTCTTGCTTTGTGTTTGCGGGGTTGCTTGAGAGGGATATCTTTGACCTCTTCCTCCCCGAGTTCGATAAACCTTGGGTGATCCACTTAAGGGAAAACTTGCTTGCTGTTCTACAAACCTCTGCTCTTGGAGGCCCAACACTTGTCTACAAGAATAGAAGCACCCGTAGACATCAAGCTATTTTACGGCGCCGTTACGGGGAGGAAAGGTAAAGGTACTCACACTCTGGATCTCGGCTACTAAGCTATTTTCCGGCGCCGTTGTAAGTACTCGAAGCTATTTCCTTTAGACTCTGCAATTGCGACATTTGGTTTCTTGTTTACACTAGTTAGGCATAATGGAAACAACAAAAATATGAGAGATCTTTATGAACTTGTGTTGACTGCCAAAACCCACCGGCGGGCAGCGGCCTTGTCAACACTGTAGAGCCGGGGGGAGCCTAGAGCTGCGGCTGGCTGAGACCCCTCCGACGACGGCCCGCAATGCTCTTCGGTCACACGCGGCGTTGCGATCTCACGGCTGCTGTAACAAAGGATTAGATGTATAGTGTGGATGATGATGTTTGCGAGAGAACGATAAAGAACAATTGCGATGGATTGTATTTCAGATGTAAAGAATGGACCGGGGTCCACAGTTCACTAGAGGTGTCTCTCCCATAAGATAAATAGCATGTTGGGTGAACAAATTACGGTTGGGCAATTGACAAATAGAGAGGGCATGACCATGCACATACATGATATGATGAGTATAGTGAGATTTAATTGGGCATTACGACAAAGTACATAGACCGCTATCCAGCATGCATCTATGCCTAAAAAGTCCACCTTCGGAGTTATCATCCGAACCCCTTCCGGTATTAAGTTGCAAACAACAGAGACAATTGCATTAAGTATGGTGCGTAATGTAATCAATAACTACATCCTCGGACATAGCATCAATGTTTTATCCCTAGTGGCAACAGCACATCCATAACCTTAGAGGTTTCTCTCACTCCCCCAGATTCACGGAGACATGAACCCACTATCGAGCATAAATACTCCCTCTTGGAGTTAAGAGTAAAAACTTGGCCGAGCCTCTACTAATAACGGAGAGCATGCAAGATCATAAACAACACATAGATAATAAATTGATAATCAACATAACATAGTATTCTCTATTCATCGGATCCCAACAAACACAACATATAGTATTACAGATAGATGATCTTGATCATGTTAGGCAGCTCACAAGATCCGACAATGAAGCACATAAGGAGAAGAAAACCATCTAGCTACTGCTATGGCCCCATAGTCCAGGGGTGAACTACTCACTCATCACTCCGGAGGCGACCATGGCGGTGTAGAGTCCTCCGGGAGATGAATCCCCTCTCTGGTAGGGTGCCGGAGGCGATCTCCTGAATCCCCCGAGATGGGATTGGCGGCGGCGGCGTCTCTGGAAGGTTTTCCGTATCGTGGCTCTCGGTACTGGGGGTTTCGCGACGAAGGCTATTTGTAGGCGGAAGGGCAGGTCGAGGGGCCACACGAGGGCCCGGACACCGAGGCCGCGCGGCCAAGACCTGGGCCGCGCCGCCTGTTGTGCGGCCACCTCGTGGCCCCACTTCGTCTCCTCTTCGGTCTTCCGGAAGCTTCGTGTGAAAATAGGCCCACGGGCGTTGATTTCGTCCAATTCCGAGAATATTTCCTTACTAGGATTTCGAAACCAAAAACAGCGAGAAAACGACAAGCGGCTCTTCGGCATCTCGTTAATAGGTTAGTTCCGGAAAATGCATAAATATGACATAAAGTATGCATAAAACATGTAGATATCATCAATAATGTGGCATGGAACATAAGAAATTATCGATACGTCGGAGACGTATCGAGCATCCCCAAGCTTAGTTTCTGCTCGTCCCGAGCAGGTAAACGATAACAAAGATAATTTACGGAGTGACATGCCATCATAACCTTGATCATACTATTGTAAGCATATGTAATGAATGCAGCGATCCAAACAATGTAAATGACATGAGTAAACAGATGAATCATATAGCAAAGACTTTTCATGAATAGTACTTCAAGACAAGCATCAATAAGTCTTGCATAAGAGTTAACTCATAAAGCAATAATTCAAAGTAAAGGTATTGAAGCAACAGAAAGGAAGATTAAGTTTCAGCGGTTGCTTTCAACTTGTAACATCTATATTTCATGGATATTGTCAATGTAAAGTAATATAACAAGTGCAATATGCAAGTATGTAGGAATCAATGCACAGTTCACACAAGTGTTTGCTTCTTGAGGTGGAGAGAGATAGGTGAACTGACTCAACAATAAAAGTAAAAGAAAGGCCCTTCGCGAGAGGAAGCATTGATTGCTATATTTGTGCTAGAGCTTTGGTTTTGAAAACAAGAAACAATTTTGTCAACGGTAGTAATAAAGCATATGTGTTATGTAAATTATATCTTACAAGTTGCAAGCCTCATGCATAGTATACTAATAGTGCCCGCACCTTGTCCTAATTAGCTTGGATTACCGGGATTATCATTGCAATGCACATGTTTTAACCAAATGTCACAAAGGGGTACCTCTATGCCGCCTGTACAAAGGTCTAAGGAGAAAGCTCGCATTGGATTTCTCGCTATTGATTATTCTCAACTTAGACATCCATACCGGGACAACATAGACAACGAGATAATGGACTCCTCTTTAATGCATAAGCATGTAGCAACAATTAATGTTCTCATATGAGATTGAGGATATATGTCCAAAACTGAAACTTCCACCATGATTCATGTCTTTAGTTAGCGGCCCAATGTTCTTCTCTAACAATATGCATGCTCTAACCATTAAATAAGTGGTAAATCGCCCTTACTTCAGACAAGACGGACATGCATAGCAACTCACATGATATTCAACAAAGAGTAGTTGATGACGTCCCCAGGAACATGGTTATCGCACAATAAGCAACTTAATAAGAGATAAAGTGCATAAGTACATATTCAGTACCACAATAGTTTTTAGGCTATTTGTCCCATGAGCTATATATTGCAAAGATAAAGAATAGAAATTTAAAGGTAGCACTCAAGCAATTTACTTTGGAATGGCGGAGAAATACCATGTAGTAGGTAGGTATGGTGGACACAAATGGCATAGTGGTTGGCTCAAGGATTTTGGATGCATGAGAAGTATTCCCTCTCGATACAAGGTTTAGGCTAGCAAGGTTATTTGAAACAAACACAAGGATGAAGCGGTGCAGCAAAACTCACATAAAAGACATATTGTAAACATTATAAGACTCTACACCGTCTTCCTTGTTGTTCAAACTCAATACTAGAAATTATCTAGACCTTAGAGAGACCAATTATGCAAACCAAATTTTAGCAAGCTCTATGTATTTCTTCATTAATAGGTGCAAAGTATATGATGCAAGAGCTTAAACATGAGCACAACAATTGCCAAGTATCACATTATCCAAGACATTATAGCAATTACTACATGTATCATTTTCCAATTCCAACCATATAACAATTTAACGAAGAAGAAACTTCGCCATGAATACTATGAGTAAAGCCTAAGGACATATTTTTCCATATGCAACAGCGGAGCGTGTCTCTCTCCCACACAAAGAATGCTAGGATCCATTTTATTCAAACAAAACAAAAACAAAAACAAACCAGACGCTCCAAGCAAAGCACATAAGATGTGATGGAATAAAAATATAGTTTCGGGGGAGGAACACTGATAATGTTGTCGATGAAGAAGGCGATGCCTTGGGCATCCCCAAGCTTAGACGCTTGAGTCTTCTTGATATATGCGAGGGGTGAACCACCGGGGCATCCCCAAGCTTAGAGCTTTCACTCTCCTTGATCATGTTGTATCATCTCCCTCTCTTGATCCTTGAAAACTTCCTCCACACCAAACTCAAAACAACTCATTAGAGGGTTAGTGCACAATCAAAATTTACATGTTCAGAGGTGACATAATCATTCTTAACACTTACGGACATTGCACAAAGCTACTGAAAGTCAATGGAATAGAAAAATCCATCAAGCATATCAAAACAGGCAATGCGAAATAAAAGGCAGAATCTGTCAAAACAGAACGGTTCGTAAAGACGAATTTTATTGAGGCACCAGACTTGCTCAAATGAAAATGCTCAAATTGAATGAAAGTTGCGTACATATCTGAGTATCACTCATGTAAATTGGCATAATTTTCTGAGTTTCCTACGAGAGAATTAGGCCCGGATCCGTGACAGACAAAGAAATCTGTTTACGTGCGAGTAATCCAAATCTAGTATGAACCTTACTATCAACGACTTTACTTGGCACAACAATGCACAAAACTAAGATAAGGAGAGGTTGCTACAGTAGTAACAACTTCCAAGACTCAAATATAAAATAAAGGTACTGTAGTAAAAACATGGGTTGTCTCCCATAAGCGCTTTTCTTTAACGCCTTTCAGCTAGGCGCAGAAAGTGTATATCAAGTATTATCAAGAGACGAAGTATCAACATCATAATTTGTTCTAATAATAGAATCAAAAGGTAACTTCATTCTCTTTCTAGGGAAGTGTTCCATACCTTTCTTGAGAGGAAATTGATATTTAATATTACCTTCCTTCATATCAATGATAGCACCAACGGTTCGAAGAAAAGGTCTTCTCAATATAATGGGACAAGATGCATTGCATTCAATATACAAGACAACAAAATCAACGGGGACAAGGTTATTGTTAAAGGTAATGCGAACATTATCAACTCTCCCCAAAGGTTTCTTTGTAGAATGATCAGCAAGATTAACATCCAAATAACAATTTTTCAATGGTGGCAAGTCAAGCATATTATAGATTTTCTTAGGCATAACGAAAATACTTGCACCAAGATCACATAAAGCATTACAATCAAAGTCATTGACCTTCATCTTAATGATGGGCTCCCAACCATCCCCTAACTTTCTAGGAATAGAAGTTTCGCGTTCTAGTTTCTCTTCTCTAGCTTTTATGAGAGCATTTGTAATATGTTTCGTGAAAGCCAAGTTTATAGCACTAGCATTAGGACACTTAGCAAGTTTTTGTAAGAACTTTATAACTTCAGAGATGTGGCAATCATCAAAATATAAACCATTATGATCTAAAGCAATGGGATCATTATCCCCAATGTTGGAAAAAATTTCAGCAGTTTTATCACAGGCAGTTTCAGCAGTTTCAGGCAGTTTTTCGCGCTTTGCATTTGAAGTGGAAACATTGCTAACACCAATTATTTTACCATTATTAGTAGGAGGTGCAGCAACATGTGTAGCATTAGCATTGCTAGTGGTGGTAATAGTCCAAACTTTAGCTATATTATCTTCTTTTTCATTTTCTTCTCTTTCCCACCTAACACGCAATTCGGCCATCAATCTTATATTCTCATTAATTCTAACTTGGATGGCATTTGCTGTAGTAGCAATTTTATTATTATGATTTTCGTTAGACATAACTCTTGATTTCAAAAGATCAACATCAGCAACAAGACTATCGACTTTAGAAGCAAGTATATCAATTTTCCCTAGCTTTTCTTCAACAGATTTGTTAAAAGCAGTTTGTGTACTAATAAATTCTTTAAGCATAGCTTCAAGTCCAGGGGGTGTGTTCCTATTATTGTTGTAAGAATTCCCATAAGAATTACCATAGCCGTTGCCATTATTATAAGGATATGGCCTATAGTTGTTACAAGAATTGTTCTGGTAAGCATTGTTGTTGAAATTATTATTTTTAATGTAGTTTACATCAACATGTTCTTCTTGGGCAACCAATGAAGCTAACGGAACATTATTAGGATCAACATTAGTCCTATCATTCACAAGCATAGACATAATGGCATCAATCTTATCACTCAAGGAAGAGGTTTCTTCGACAGAATTTACCTTCTTACCTTGTGGAGCTCTTTCCGTGTGCCATTCAGAAGTAATTAATCATCATATTATCAAGAAGCTTTGTTGCTTCACCAAGAGTGATGGACATAAAGGTACCTCCAGCAGCTGAATCCAATAGGTTCCGCGAAGAAAAATTCAGTCCTGCATAAAAGGTTTGGATGATCATCCAAGTAGTCAGTCCATGGGTTGGGCAGTTTTTAACCAAAGATTTCATTCTTTCCCATGCTTGTGCAACATGCTCAGTATCCAATTGTTTAAAATTAATTATGCTACTTTTCAAAGATATAATTTTAGCAGGGGGATAATATCTACCAATAAAAGCATCCTTGCATTTAGTCCATGAATCAATACTATTCTTAGGCAGAGATAGCAACCAATCTTTAGCTCTTCCTCTTAATGAGAAAGGGAACAATTTTAATTTTATAATGTCACCATCTACATCTTTATACTTTTGCATTTCACACAATTCAACAAAATTATTGAGATGGGCAGCAGCATCATCAGAACTAACACCATAAAATTGCTCTCGCATAACAAGATTCAGTAAAGCAGGTTTAATTTCAAAGAATTCCGCTGTAGTAGCAGGTGGATCAATAGGTGTGCATAAGAAATCATTATTATTTGTGGTTGTGAAGTCACACAACTTAGTATTTTCAGGAGTACCCATTTTAGAAACAGTAAATAAAGCAAACTAGATAAAGTAAAATGCAAGTAACTAATTTTTTTGTGTTTTTGATATAGCAAACAAGATAGCAAATAAAGTAAAGCTAGCAACTAATTTTTTTGTGTTTTGATTTAGTGCAGCAAACAAAGTAGTAAATAAAATAAAGCAAGACAAAAACAAAGTAAAGATATTGCGATGTGGAGACTCCCCTTGCAGCGTGTCTTGATCTCCCCGGCAACGGCGCCGGAAAATGTAGCTTGACACGCGTACAGCACGCGACCGTTGGGAACTCCAAGTGGAAGGTGTGATGCATACAGCAGTAAGTTTCCCTCAGTTAGAAACCAAGGTTTATCGAACCAGTAGGAGTCAAGAAGCACGTTGAAGGTTGATGGCGGCGAGATGTCGTGCGGCGCAACACCAGGGATTCCGGCGCCAACGTGGAACCTGCACAACACAACCAAAGTACTTTGCCCCAACGAAACGAGTGAGGTTGTCAATCTCACCGGCTTGCTTGTAACAAAGGATTAGATGTATAGTGTGGATGATGATTGTTTGCGAGAGAACGAGTAAAGAACAATTGCGGTAGATTGTATTTCGGATGTAAAGAATGGACCGGGGTCCACAGTTCACTAGAGGTGTCTCTCCCATAAGATAAATAGCATGTTGGGTGAACAAATTACGGTTGGGCAATTGACAAATAGAGAGGGCATGACCATGCACATACATGATATGATGAGTATAGTGAGATTTAATTGGGCATTACGACAAAGTACATAGACCGCTATCCGGCATGCATCTATGCCTAAAAAGTCCACCTTCGAGGTTATCATCCGAACCCCTTCCGAGTATTAAGTTGCAAACAACAGACAATTGCATTAAGTATGGTGCGTAATGTAATCAATAACTACATCCTCGGACATAGCATCAATGTTTTATCCCTAGTGGCAACAGCACATCCATAACCTTAGAGGTTTCTCTCACTCCCCCAAATTCACGGAGACATGAACCCACTATCGAGCATAAATACTCCCTCTTGGAGTTAAGAGTAAAAACTTGGCCAGAGCCTCTACTAATAACGGAGAGCATGCAAGATCATAAACAACACATAGATAATAAATTGATAATCAACATAACATAGTATTCTCTATTCATCGGATCCCAACAAACACAACATATAGCATTACAGATAGATGATCTTGATCATGTTAGGCAGCTCACAAGATCCGACAATGAAGCACATAAGGAGAAGACAACCATCTAGCTACTTGCTATGGACCCATAGTCCGGGGGTGAACTACTCACTCATCACTCCGGAGGCGACCATGGCGGTGTAGAGTCCTCAGGGAGATGAATCCCCTCTCT
>NC_061509.1:79029167-79113887 GCF_022539505.1 Lolium rigidum | reverse complement strand
ACGTCCATTCTAACTAGGGTCTCCTAAGGTCAAACAATGGCTCTGATACCAACTTGTTAACACCCGGATTTTTAAGTCAAGATGCCTATTATGCCATTCCTCGCAATCCCAGGAATGTTGTTTTTGCGAGACATAATAGATTGATATCACAACACATCATTTATTATAGCACATAATCGTCTTACAAATAAAGGATCACATGATCCAGTCTCATTACAATAATAGAAGTTCTATTTATTCATTACATAACACATAGCGGAAGCGAAAGTAGCGTAGTAGTAGTCCATCTATTCCACAGGCAACTGTTGACGTCGAGAGTGATCCTAGTTGTCGTAGACGTCCTGCTTGTCCTTCTTCCGGGTTCTGGTACTCCTCTTCATAGTCCGGCCATTTGAATAGCCAGGGACACGACCATGAATACTTTAAAGTACTCGCAAACTAATACTAATGTAAATACTATCAACTATAGCAAGGGGGTTCTAAGCTCTAGTTTCATTTGCATAAAGCCGCTTTATTTCATAAACACTTTAATAATCAAAGCCTCTTCATTTGCTCAACTAACTCCGAGTGGGAACATTAGTGTCATTCCCACAACTCGGTTGTGATTCAAAGTCAAAGTCACCTTTCAATTCAAGTCACAAGTCACATGTCACATTTTTGAAAATGATCCGATGACGGAACAAGTATGGCCTTTCCAACCGTCCATAACCGTGGACACGGCTATTCGAATAGTTCTACACTCTGCAGAGGTCGTACACTTGTGCCACAATATTTGCAATAATCCGTCAGGGTTAACTGGCCCTGATTTATCATACTCCGTATGCGGACTACCAACCATAACCTTTCACTTACACACTCTAGTATAGGCACCTCTCCCCATGAGCTTGGCCTCCCGGTGAAAACCGCAGTCAACCCGGGAACTGCACAGGGCTTGGGCCGTACATTCACCTCATATTAACATCATTTCTCATCAGTTCTTTTGTGGTAGAGGCAGCCTCCAGCCTAACCCCGATGACGCTTGTTTAGAGGGAACCCATACTAAAGCACATAAATTTCTAGTTAAGCCCTTACCCATGTTGGGTATTGTGGGGGTACTTTCAAATTGGAATGGTATCGCATCCGAACCCAACCATCAGTTTTGTAAAATTCACCAAGTCATTCACAAGTCATATTCACCTTCAAAATCTTTCAATAGAATGAATCATCATTCCAAGGTTTTCAAAGTCAATTTCTTTCACAAGTTCCCCTCTAGAGTAGTCAATTTTATTTGTTTAGCACTAGCAACTAGTCATGAGGGGTGCTAAGTAACTTGGATTGCTCTAGGCTAAGTTTGATACTCTTGCACTACTCCATAACTAAACAAAGTGAATCATGAATCAAAAAATAACTTTGATAAATAAAATCAAATAAAGCTTGTAAGGTAAAAACTTGGGATAGGTTCATAAGGTAAAAATGTAGTGGTGCCTTGCTCTTGTAGAGCTTTGCACTTTGCAAGAATATAAACTTGCAACCAAAATGGTTTGCATTAGTCTAGCTTGCATTGGTAATAGCTTGCCTTGATTGACGATGTGATCAAAGTTTTCTTGCTCTTCCTCTTGGTAGAATGCCTCCTCCTCTTGATAGTCTCCGGTACTAGCGTCTAAAAATGAATACGAGGATACAATCACCAAACAACACTTAAGTAGTCTTAATTAGCCTTATTGGCTCACACAAATGATCTAGCATCGCTACTTAACATTTATTCACAAATTATGCTAGGGTTTCCTTATTTAATATTTAGGAAAATAATTTCCTCTCATTGAATCCTGTTTAAGATTTAATTTCCTCATATGATAATATATGACTCATGTTGACGAAGGTCAACACTTCATACTCATCATTTGGGAAAATGATTTAAATGAGGTGATGCACCTCATGTAATTTAATACCAACATAGTAATGATTTAATATTATCAAATAATTCAATATGAGAGTTAATAGACCATGGTCTCTACCTCATGTAGAATTACTTGAGACAAAGATTTAAATGAGACCAATACATCTCATATGATTTAATAAGTAGTTTTGAACAATTTAAATACTACTATGAGAATGATTTAATATTTTCAAATAAGAACATATGGGTCATGAAGACATGTGTCATCAACTCTCACTGAATCACTTGGAGTAAGGATTTAAATGAGATGCTACACCTCATATAATTTAAATACTATTTTTGAAATAGTTTAAATGAGCTAGAAATGGCCATATAGCCACTATTTGAATCTAGCCCATGATCATATACAGTACCCATATCCTATTTTTACATAATCAATTAGAGTATTTGAAAAGTGAATTATGAGAGTTGAAATCAACTCAAAAGCATTTATGGTTGATTTTTAAGATTTATTTGAATACTGAAAAGTATCTGTTTTGTTATTTTTGCTATTCAAAAATTACACAACATATGGGGTTGAATCCAGTGAGGTTAGCTAGATAATTTCATAAGCTTTCTATAGCATTTTGCATCACCAGATTTGGATTTGTAGATTTAAAGCTATTCAATTTCTAGCACTGCATCAGTATGGAAGAATAAAGAAAAAGATAAAACGGAATTTAAATTCAAACTGAGGGCGGGAAGAAGTTGGGCCGGCCCAGCTGCTGCCCGGGCCGTGCGTGCATGGCGCATGCACGTGGCCGACGCGCGGGGCGCACAGAGCGTTGGATCGAGATCGGACGGGGCTGGTTCGTCGTGTACCTCGCGATTCTGCAACCTTGCGGGGGCCGTATCTTTCGCCTCGGAGCTCGGATTACGGCGGGGTTGGGTGCGTTGGAAAGCTCTTTCCAAGGGCTACAACTATGGTGTAGGGCTCGAGGGATATGGTGACAAAAATCTGGGCGGCCTTTGGTGGTGACCGCCGGCTAGTTCTTGCACCGATGAGCGGCAAAGAGAGGAGAGGAGCGGTGCTAGGAGGGAGGGGAGGATGCTGTGGGATGGTGTGGTGCTGTCCCAAGCGAGGAGGGGGGGTTTATATAGGCTCCAGGGGAGGGAGGCGTGCCATGGCCGGCATGATGGCCATGTCGCCGGGCGCGTGGATACAGGGTGTTCTGGGCCGAACGGTCATGTCTAGGAGGTAGCTGGGTCCTTGGTGAGGTGACGTGAGAAAGGAGATGGCAGGGGAAAGTCTCAGTCGATGGGGACGGGCGTGTACTTTGATGTGCCCAAGTTGGTGTCCTTGCACATGGATGGCATGGTAGGGCTGATGTTGGGCTTGGGAAAGGTACTGGCGTGCGTGATGGAGTGTGGGAATGCTTGCTGACAAGGTGAGGCTGTCCAGAGAGGGGTGGAGAGATTGAGTGCATGCGTGTGTCCTTCATGGCCGGCATGGGGTTTTTGTGATCATGCCATTGCTTTAATCGACCAAACCATTACATGTCTTGATGCAGGGGAGGTACAGGAGCAGCAATGATCAAAGGGAGAAAGGGGTTTAGGCAAGAATCCAGAGGATAATAGCATGTATTGCAATTTCCAGATTGTGACTGCAAGGTGTTTGAGGAAATGGCCGCATGAAACTTTTGGTCGAATTTTGGATTTCATTTTGGTGGAGCTCAATCATATAATTAAAGAGAAAGAATGGTGGTGGTGGTGGTCAATTTGGTGAAGATTGGTGAGATTTCAAATTTGGGGTTATCTTCTCATTAATTCAAAGTCTCCACTTGGCACCTCTTTGCTGGTCAACCTGGTCAACATCAGTGCTGGTGGTCAACATAAAAGTTGTTCACTTTGACATGGTCTTGGATGACATGGCAATGGTTGGTCAAGGTTGGTTGAAGAAAAGTCAAAACCAGAGGGGTAAAGTGGTGAAGATTTTAAAAAGTGCACATATGACCATTATCATATGGGTGAAGGTTTTGAGATTTGCTTTGGTTTGATTTTGGTTTCTTTGATGCAATTGTGTTTGTTTATCATATATAAGAGTTTTACAAACAATAGATCAAGCAATGGTGGCCTTGGTTGAAGATTTGCAAAATTGGCCTTAGTGTATGTGAGTGAAATTGAGATTTTCTCACTATTTGATTTCTCTCCATTTGATTTGACTTTTGTTGACTCTAATGTGATTCTTATGGGTTTAGAAACATGTTCAAACCATTGAAACCATTTCAAATGGTCTTGTTCAAAGATTTGCAAATTTGGCCTTAATACATAAGAGATGAGGTGTCCAATTTTACTAAACTTGTAAATGGTTGATCTTGCTTTACTTGGACATGGGTTAGGGTCAATTTAGTGTTATATTAGGTTGAGAGATGGTTTCACATCATTTGGTCAAGGTTTAGAGCCATAGGGTAAAATTGGGTGAAATGGCTATGTGTCACATATGCCTTTATGCATATGTTGCATTTGATTTTTAATTTGACTTGGCTTGACCCAATTGGTGTTGTTGAGTGTTGAAATGGTTTATAGGAGTGATCCCACCATTCACAACATATCTTAGGGTCAATTTTCTTAAATTCACATATTTGCTATTTTACTCTCATATGTCTCTATGGCATTTTTAGTTTCTTTTTATTTTCTTTGGAAACAACTTGGATTTGGTTTGATAAGCCTTTGGTAAGGTGTATGAAGGTTTTCCAAACCTCTAAGCAAAGTAGAAAAGCTTAGGGTAAAGATTTATAGAAATAGCCATAGGCACATATGCCTTTTTCTTATTTTAATTTCCTTTTATTTTATTTTAACTAGGATGATGAAATGAGGGGTGAGGTTTAGGGTTTAAGATCATTTCAAACTACGTAGAACAAGCAATCATGGCAATAGCACAAGAATTAAGCAAGATCACTAGGTATCACACTTAATTTCATAAAAGTTTTTGTTGGTTCCAAAATTTGGAACTAGGGAAATTCATTTATTTTGTTTTGAATTTTTGGGATGTTACATATTATCAAGGAGCTTTGTTGCTTCACCAAGAGTGATGGACACAAAGGTACCTCCAGCAGCTGAATCCAATAGGTTCCGCGAAGAAAAGTTCAGTCCTGCATAAAAGGTTTGGATGATCATCCAAGTAGTCAGTCCATGGGTTGGGCAATTTTTAACCAAAGATTTCATTCTTTCCCAAGCTTGTGCAACATGCTCATTATCCAATTGTTTAAAATTCATTATGCTACTTCTCAAAGATATAATTTTAGCAGGGGGATAATATCTACCAATAAAAGCATCCTTGCATTTGGTCCATGAATCAATACTATTCTTAGGCAGAGATAGCAACCAATCTTTAGCTCTTCCTCTTAATGAGAAAGAAAACAATTTTAATTTTATAATGTCACCATCTACATCTTTATACTTTTGCATTTCACACAATTCAACAAAGTTATTGAGATGGGCAGCGAGCATCATCGGAACTAACACCGGAAAATTGCTCTCGCATAACAAGATTCGAGTAAAGCAGGTTTAATTTCAAAGAATTCTGCTGTAGTAGCAGGTGGAGCAATAGGTGTGCATAAGAAATCATTATTATTTGTGGTTGTGAAGTCACACAACTTAGTATTTTCAGGAGTGGCCATTTTAGCGAGTAGTAAATAAAGCAAACTAGATAAAGTAAATGCAAGTAACTAATTTTTTTGTGTTTTTGATATAGAGTGCAAGACAAGTAAATAAAGTAAAGCTAGCAACTAATTTTTTTGTGTTTTGATATAATGCAGCAAACAAAGTAGTAAATAAAATAAAGCAAGACAAAAACAAAGTAAAGAGATTGGATTGTGGAGACTCCCCTTGCAGCGTGTCTTGATCTCCCCGGCAACGGCGCCAGAAAATATGCTTGATACGCGTACAACACTCGTCCGTTGGGAACCCCAAGAGGAAGGTGTGATGCGTACAGCGGCAAGTTTTCCCTCATAAAGAAACCAAGGTTTATCGAACCAGGAGGAGCCAAGAAGCACGTTGAAGGTTGATGGCGGCGAGATGTAGTGCGGCGCAACACCAGAGATTCCGGCGCCAACGTGGAACCTGCACAACACAACCAAAGTACTTTGCCCCAACGAAACAGTGGAGGTTGTCAATCTCACCGGCTTGCTGTAACAAAGGATTAACCGTATTGTGTGGAAGATGATTGTTTGCGAGAGAAAATAGTAAAAACAAGTATTGCAGCAGATTTGTATTTCAGATATTAAAAGAATGGACCGGGGTCCACAGTTCACTAGAGGTGTCTCTCCCATAAGATAAAAGCATGTTGGGTGAACAAATTACAGTCGGGCAATTGACAAATAGAGAGGGCATAACAATGCACATACATGACATGATAAGTATAGTGAGATTTAATTGGGCATTACGACAAAGTACATAGACCGCCATCCAACTGCATCTATGCCTAAAAAGTCCACCTTCAGGTTATCATCCAAACCCCCTCCAGTATTAAGTTGCTCAACAACAGACAATTGCATTAAGTATGGTGCGTAATGTAATCAACAACTACATCCTCGGACATAGCGCCAATGTTTTATCCCTAGTGGAAACAGCACATCCACAACCTTAGAACTTTCGTCACATCGTCCCGATTTAATGGAGGCATGAACCCACTATCAAGCATAAATACTCCCTCTTGGAGTTAAGAGCAAAAACTTGGCCAGAGCCTCTACTAATAACGGAGAGCATGCAAGATCATAAACAACACATAGGTAATAGATTGATAATCAACATAACATAGTATTCTCTATCCATCGGATCCCGACAAACACAACATATAGAATTACAGATAGATGATCTTGATCATGTTAGGCAGCTCACAAGATCCAACAATGAAGCACATGAGGAGAAGACAACCATCTATCTACTGCTATGGACCCATAGTCCAGGGGTGAACTACTCACTCATCACTCCGGAGGCGACCATGGCGGTGAAGAGTCCTCCGGGAGATGATTCCCCTCTCCGGCAGGGTGCCGGAGGCGATCTCCTGAATCCCCCGAGATGGGATTGGCGGCGGCGGCGTCTCTGGAAGGTTTTCCGTATCGTGGCTCTCGGTACTGGGGGTTTCTGAAAGGACACGGATGTCGCCTAGAGGGGGGGTGAATAGGCGATTTAAAACTTTTACGAGATGAGCTTAACAAATGCGGAATAAAACTAGCGTTTACTTTGTCAAGCCAAAGCCTATAGACTATTGTTCACCTATGTGCACCAACAACTTATGCTAAGCAATACAAGCAAGTATGTGATAGCAAGATATATATAACTTCAAGCACGATGGCTATCACAAGGTAAAGTGCATAAGTAAAGAGCTCGGCTATAGAGATAACCGAGGCACGCGGGAGACGATGATTTATCCCGGAGTTCACACTATTGCGAGTGCTAATCTCCGGTGGAGACGTGCGGTTGCCTAGTGCTCCCGAACGCCACAAGAGGCTCACCTTGAGGTGTGGTTGCTCGATGCACACCAACGCCACAAAGGCCTCACCCCAAGATGCGGTACTCACACCACACACCGAACGCCACGAAGGCGCCTCACCTAAATCTCCGGTGACCCTCGCCACAAAGGCCTAGGTCACGGTTCCACTAAGGGATTTCCTTCGAGGCGGAAACTGGGCCTTACACAAAGATTGGGGCACACATCCACAACTTAATTGGAGGCTCCCAAAAAATCGCCACAAAGGCGTAGAATCCGTTTAGGGTTCCAAGAACCCAAGAGTAACAACCTTCTTGCTTTCACCACCACGAATCACCGTGGAGAACTCAAACCGATGCACCAAATGCAATGGCAAGAACACCACAAAGATTCTCAAGTCCTTCTCTCTCAAATTCCAACAAAGCTACAAAAGCTATTGGGGGAATAAGAGAGTGATGGCGTGTATTTCACACGTTCGTTGGGAACCCCAAGAGGAAGGTATGATGCGCACAGCAGCAAGTTTTCCCTCAGAAAGAAACCAAGGTTTATCGAACCAGGAGGAGCCAAGAAGCACGTTGAAGGTTGATGGCGGCGGGATGTAGTGCGGCGCAACACCAGAGATTCCGGCGCCAACGTGGAACCTGCACAACACAACCAAAGTACTTTGCCCCAACGAAACAGTTGAGGTTGTCAATCTCACCGGCTTGCCGTAACAAAGGATTAACCGTATTGTGTGGAAGATGATTGTTTGCGAGAGAAAACGAGAAAACAAGTATTGCAGCAGATTTGTATTTCAAGTATTAAAGAATGGACCGGGGTCCACGAGTTCACTAGAGGTGTCTCTCCCATAAGATAAAAGCATGTTGGGTGAACAAATTACAGTCGGGCAATCGACAAATAGAGAGAGCATAACAATGCACATACATGTCATGATAAGTACGAGTGAGATTTAATTGGGCATTACGACAAAGTACATAGACCGCCATCCAACTGCATCTATGCCTAAAAAGTCCACCTTCAGAGTTATCGTCCGAACCCCCTCCGAGTATTAAGTTGCAAAGCAACGGACAATTGCATTAAGTATGGTGTGTAATGTAATAAACAACTACATCCTCGGACATAGCGCCAATGTTTTATCCCTAGTGGCAACAAGCACAACACAACCTTAGAACTTTCCGTCACTCGTCCCAGGTGTCAATGCAGGCATGAACCCACTATCGAGCATAAATACTCCCTCTCCGAGTTAAGAGCAAAAACTTGGCCAGAGCCTCTACTAATAACGGAGAGCATGCAAGATCATAAACAACACATATGTAATAACTTGATAATTAACATAACATGGTATTCTCTATCCATCGGATCCCGACAAACACAACATAGAGTATTACGGATAGATGATCTTGATCATGTTAGGCAGCTCACAAGATCCAACAATGAAGCACAATGAGGAGAAGACAACCATCTAGCTACCGCTATGGACCCATAGTCCAGGGGTGAACTACTCACTCATCACTCTGGAGGCGACCATGGCGGTGTAGAGTCCTCCCGGGAGATGAATCCCCTCTCCGGCGAGGGTGCCGGAGGAGATCTCCGGAATCCCCGAGATGGGATTGGCGGCGGCGGCGTCTCTGGAAGGTTTTCCGTATCGTGGTTTTTCGCCATCAGGGGTTTCGCGACGGAGGCTTTAAGTAGGCGGAAGGGCAGAGTCGGAGGGCTGACGAGGGGCCCACACCATAGGGCGGCGCGGGCCCCCCCTTGGCCGCGCGGCCCTATGGTGGCGGCGCCTCGTCGCCCCACTTCGTATCCCTTTCGGTCTTCTGGAAGGTTCGTGGCAAAATAGGCCCCTGGGTCTTGATTTCGTCCAATTCCGAGAATATTTCGTTACTAGGATTTCTGAAACCAAAAACAGCAGAAAACAACAACTGGCACTTCGGCATCTTGTTAATAGGTTAGTTCCAGAAAATGCACGAATATGACATAAAGTGTGCATAAAACATGTAGGTATCATCAATAATATGGCATAGAACATAAGAAATTATCGATACGTCGGAGACGTATCAGAGAGGAAGAACAAAGGAATTCACAAAAACACCAAGATCTAGATCTAGAGAGTTCCACTCACAAAGAGATGGATTTGATTGGTAGAAGTGTAGATCTAGATCTCCTCTCTCTTTTCCCTCAAATGGGGCAAAAATCATGGAGGGATTGAGAGATAGTGCAAGCTTCTCTAGTTCAATAATGGAGGAGAGAGAGAGTAAGAGAAGCAACAGCCCAAGGAGGAAGAAGTGGGGTATTTATACCCCCCAAGAAAATCGAGCCGTTGGCCAAAACCAGGGCCGGATAATCCGGCCTAAGTAAGGGCCGGATAATCCGCCCCCCCCGGATAATCCGGCCTCTGGGACAAAACCTGGTCAAAATCCGGGCAAATGTCCGGCCCCTATACTGAGCAGCAATTCCTCAGGTCCTTAGCCGATTTCGAGGGGGCCGGATATTTCCGAAATATCCGGCCCGGATAATCCGGCCCGGATATTTCCGAAATATCCGGCCCAAGTAAACTGCAGAAACACCAAAACTAAAACGGGCATAACTTTAGCATCCGGACTCCGATTTTGATGATCTTGGGCTTGTTTTGAAGCTAGGAACAAGCTCTACAAGATCATGCAGGAAACCATCATAGTACAACAAGGGAGGATAGAAACAAATGATGAAAGGTTTGACCTATCTAAAAAGACATACCGGTAAAACCTCCAATCTCGAAAATGCAACAAGTTGCCCGTGCAAAAACCATTCTTGATGAACTAGAGCTTGTCATGAGAATAAGCACAAGCTCTAAATCATCACATGGATAAGATCCAAATGACAACCAAGAAAGATGATGAACCAAACTCGAAAACGCAACAAGTGATCTATGCGAAATCTGTTTTCGATGAACTAGAGCTTGTCATGAGAATAAGCACAAGCTCTAAAACATCACATGGATAAGGTCCAAATAACAACCAAGAAAGATGATGCAAGGATGCAAAGGTTTGAGCTCTCTCCGAACGATACGATCGAGTTACTCACTCGAGAGCCCTCTTGATAGTACGGCAACTAAACTATAAACCGGTCTCCAACTATACTATGAGACCGGTGAGAAAGAAACCCTATCAAGAGCAAACCTTATACTTGCGCATTCCACTTGAGCTTGATGACGACGATCTTGACCTCAACAAGTGTGGTGACCTCACCTGAAAAAGTGAGAGTCTCTGTGCAACCGTGCTAGTCCCTGGATCGAACTGCTAGCACACACAGTTTAAGATGAAATACCAAGTAGCAAAGGTCTTCATTACAACCTAAGATCCAGCGGAAAATTAAATAGTTCGATACAAGTTGCATAGCTCCCGAGGCTAGCACAAATTCAGAGTTTAAAGCAGCAAGGAAAACATAAAGCATGGAGCCATCTTCCTTCATGAAGCCACGAAGCAGACATGTTGGGCAAAGACTCGTGAACCTAAACAAACATCTTCAGCTAGAGAAGTAACTCGCAACATAAAACGTTACAGCCCGAAGGTCAATACATTTGGAATTGTATTGGCAAGATGACACTATGGTGGACACAAGTGGCAACCTAACACTTAAGTGCACATTTGGCTGGTAGAGCTCGGGCATATTTGCATAAAGCCAATTTTATCCTATCATTTGACAAAACATTTTCTTTCATACTAATTAAGCGGTACCATTGATAGACATCAATGAACCTCGGACACCACCGATAGACATCGAGTGAGCCATGACACCACCGATAGACATCGGTGAGCCTTCCTAGTTCATATGATCAACTTGGTTTGGGCGACCTACCCCTGCAGACACGGACCATAGACATGGCACGGGACCCGCTAGCCGATAGTCACTTGCACCAATTGACATATCCCTGTTCACCCATCAAGTTTTATTTAAGAAATTGGAATGAGGAGACTTTCGAACAGGATCCTTGTCAGTTCGCTCAAATTGTCCGTAACCGGGGACACGGCTAAGTACTTAGTTTTACACTCTGCAGAGGTTGTACAAATTTACCCACATGACCTAGTCTGCTCTTCTTTCATGATGCACATTTTGCTCAAATGGACAGATGTTGACTAGGACGAGACTTTTCCGAAGTGATCACCCAGACCTTTCTCTACGGACCCGCTCCAACCTACATTCCCCTACATCATCATGTCGCGTAGGGCCCGGGTTCTCACAACATACTCCATCAAGCCAGAGCCCATATTAGCATGTGGCTGTACGGTAGCTAATGAGCAAGGTTGTCTACAATCTCTTTGTTCCTGGGTGGCCGTCCACAAGTGCGATACACCTGGCGGTTCAGAGGTTCGACGACATGACCCCAGGGAACCACTCAACATAACCCGAGCAATACCAATTCCACCTAGGTAGTTCATTAAACTTAGTTGTTTTTCCGTAACTCACTAACAAAATCATTTCATAGCATAGCTGAGCAACAACTAAATTTAATGGCGACAAAGAAGTCAAGTAGGGGTAGCTAGACTACTGGGATTGCATAGCAAGCATAAGACCCTACACATGTATACTACAAAAATCTCTATTGTGCATAGATAAAAACTGGGACTTTCGGTGTGTGTCACTTGCCTGGATAAGGTGGAGAGTTGGCACAATCTTCACAAGCACAACCGTTGCAATCGGCACAATCACAATCTACAATCCGATAACATTGCACCATAAGCACAATGCAAGACACAAATGCACAAACATAGACATGAGATGCATATGAGATTTACAGAAGTGCACTTCACTTATTGTTCTCTGGTTGTAACTATATGCATGATGCCATGGTCAAGTTTTACGGTTGGTTGGATTATTGCGAACCATCTATGTCGCACTAGCGAAGGGCAACTTCCATTAATTGCAAATGGTACTTTGGTACAGTAGAAAAATGATGATTTTGTTACTACTGGACAGAGGGTTCCATTTGCGAGCATACACAAAAGGAATCACTCAAAAAGAGTGTGTAGATCTCATTTTATGAATAAAGTACCCCGATTAGGCATTTAAAAATGAATGAATTTTCAAAGTTTCGTAAGGTCACATTTTATAGCTCCATAATGTTCCTTATATTTTTAGGATTTCAACGGTATAAAGTTTGTGATTTTTGGACAAGCAGAGCTCTGGTTATGATTTTTGCAAAGCGCGGACTGTCGAAACAGAGATTAACGCAATCTAGGGTGTGTACTGGACATGTGGCGATTTCCTATTGGTGGATACCTCTTCGCTGCGGATCAGTAGTCACGACCGTTGGATCTTCATAAAACCTATGGCCGAGATCTGATGACAGAAAAGAAAAAGAAAAACAGAAAAGAAAAAGGAGGCTCACGTGGCGCCGACCGGGCGTCGACGTGGCGGCGACGACGGGCGGTGACATGGCGGCGACGTGGTCGCCGGCGTGAGGGAGCTGGCCGGCGCGGCTCCGGTGACGGCGACGGCGGCGAGTTCCGGCGTCTCCTAGCCTAGCAGAATCGTGGACGAGCTCGGGCTCGGCGGGGCAGGGGCGCGGGTGGTGGTGGCGCGGGCTAATGCTCCCTCGGGCGCCCGTGGCGTGCGGCCGGAGGCGGCGGCGGCTGAGCTCGCTCCGGCGAGCAATCAGCGCAGCCTGGCGGCGTCTCGGGAGGGGGGGGAGTGGGGAAATTGGAAGAGGAGGGGCGGGGCTTTATGGGGGCGGCCTCGGACGGGAGAGGAAGGCGCGGGAGAGGTCGTGGCGAGTGGGGCGGTGGAGGTGGCCGGGGCGTACTCGGGAGGTTGTGGGGCGGGCGGACGCGTCTGGCGGTTGAGGACGAAGACGCGGTGGGGTCGGCTGCTCGAGCGTGGGGAGCGGCGTGCGAGCGGCCCGGCCGACCGGCCTGGTGCGGCTGGGCCACTTCGGCTCGCTGGGTCGGCCCGACTTGGGTCGGCCCGTTTCTCCTTTTTTTTTGTTCTTTTTTTCTATTTCTCTCTCTTAATTGATTATGCATTTGAGCACTCAAAAATAGTCGGAAAAATATGAATAAAATATCGTTGGAAACCTTGTGAAAAGGCCTTCACTATGAGACCACTTTTGAAGTAAAATAAAATCTTTTATAAAACAAAAATTGGCATACATGCCTATGTGGCTATATTGCCATTTTGGGGTTCGGGGTTTTGAAACGAATTTGAAATTGGATTTTCCCTATAAATGCAATGATGTCATGATGTTTATGAATGCAATGCATGATGTTTCGAAATTTTGAAATTTGGGATGTTACAAACCTACCCCCCTTAAGATGATTCTCGCCCTCGAGAATCGGAGTGGCTAGCAAATAGGTGTGGATGGTCTTCTCGGAGATCATCTTCTCGCTCCCAAGTAGCTTCTTCCTCGGTGTGGTGATTCCACTGGACCTTGCAGAATTTGATCGTCTTCGTACGGGTCACTCTTTCTGCTGTCTCCAGTATCTTGATCGGCTTCTCTTCATATGTGAGATCGCTCTCCAACTGAACTTCCTCAAGTGGCACTGTATCTCTCAACGGAGTCTCTGCCATATCCGGATGGCACTTCTTCAGTTGGCTTACATGGAACACATTATGAACTGCAGATAGGGATTCTGGCAGTTCCAGCTCATAAGCTACTTCACCTTTGCGAGACAGGATCTTGAATGGTCCTACAAAGCGGGGTGCTAACTTTCCTTTGACTCCAAACCTCTTCACACCACGTAGGGGTGAGACTCTTAGGTATGCTCTATCACCTATCTCATAGGTCACTTCTCTACGCTTTGAGTCGGCGGTAGCTCTTCTGTCCGGATTGAGCTATCTTCGACCTATCTCCGATCAATCCGACCTTCTCTTCAGCATCCTTGATCAAGTCTGGGCCAAATAAACTCCTTTCTCCTACTCCACTCCATAACAATGGGGTGGTGCACTTTCTTCCATATAGTGCCTCAAATGGAGCCATTCCAATACTTGCTTGGTGGCTGTTGTTGTATGAAAATTCTGCGTATGGCAAATTTTCATCCCAGCTAGATCCATAGTCCAATGCACAAGCTCTTAACATATCTTCCAAGATTTGGTTTACCCTTTCGATCCGTCCATCAGTTTGTGGATGGAACGATGTGCTGAACTCAAGTCTAGTTCCCAAAGACTCATGTATTTGACGCCAAAAGTGAGAAGTGAACTGAGTACCTCTATCAGAAACAATGCTCTTGGGCACTCCATGCAAACAAATTATTCTGCTCATGTAGATCTTAGCTAGCTTGGAACTTGTATAGGTGGTCTTCACTGGTATAAAGTGAGCCACTTTAGTCAGGCGGTCCACTACGACCCAAATTGAATCATATTCTGATCTAGTCTTTGGCAATCCGGTGATAAAATCCATGCCAATATTCTCCCACTTCCATTCTGGTACAGGTAGTGGTTGCAACAATCCTGCGGGTTTCTGATGTTCCGCCTTGACTTTACTACAAACATCACACAGTGCAATATACTCAGCGATGTCTCTCTTCATATTACTCCACCAGAACCTTTCCTTCACGTCCATGTACATCTTGGTGTTACCAGGATGAATGGAGTATGGTGAATCATGGGCTTCCTGGAAAATCAACTTCCTAAGTTCAGGGTCTTGAGGCACACAGATTCGCTTCTCAAACCATAGGGTTCCTTGCTCATCTTCATGAAATCCCTTTGCTTTTCCTTCACTCATATTGGCCTTGATTACTTCTATTTCCTTGTCTAACTTCTGAGCTTCTCTAATCTTATCCATTAGTGTTGGCTGAACTTCAAGCGATGCCAGATAACCTTCAGGCACAATCTCCAGTCGGAGATCTTTGAAATGTTCACATAACTCTTCAGGTAGTTCTCCTGCGGTGAGACCGTTTACATAGGTCTTACGGCTCAGCGCATCGCCTACAACATTAGCCTTTCCCGGGTGGTATTGCAAACTCATATCATAATCCTTTATTAGTTCTAACCATCTTCTTTGCCTCATGTTCAGCTCCTTCGAGTGAATATATACTTTAGGCTCTTATGGTCGCGTGAACACATCACAATGCTTTCCCATCGATAATGTCTCCATACCTTGAGAGTATGCACGACGGATGCTAGCTCTAAGTCATGAGTTGGATAGTTTCTCTCATGACGTTTGAGTTGTCGCGAAGCATAACACACTACTTTGCCATCTTGCATTAGAACACCTCCAAGTCCTTGGCGAGAAGCATCGCAATACACTTGGAAATCCTTATTAATATCCGGCAAACAAAGAACTGGTGCACTTACTAGGCGTTTCTTCAACTCTTGAAAACTAGCTTCACACTCGTCAGTCCATATGAATTTCTTATCCTTCTTCAGCAGTTCTGTCATGGGCTTTGCAATCTTGGAGAAATTCTCAATAAATCTCCGGTAGTATCCAGCGAGTCCTAAGAAACTCCGAATCTCTCCTGCATTCTTGGGTGAATCCCATTCGGTCACAGCTGCAACCTTGCTTGGGTCTCATCGCGACTCCTTCCGCTGAAACTATGTGTCCAAGGAATCCAACTCTGTCCAACCAGAACTCGCACTTGCTGAACTTGGCATACAACTTGTGCTCTCTGAGCTTTTCCATGATTAAGCGCAAATGTTTCTCGTGCTCGGCATCATCTTTTGAGTATATCAATATATCATCGATGAATACTACTACGAACTTATCCAAGTATTCCATGAACACTTTGTTCATCATGGCCATGAAATATGCCGGAGCATTGGTTAGTCCAAAGGGCATAACGGTATACTCATACAGACCGTATCTAGTTGTGAATGCGGTCTTAGGTATATCTTCCTCCCGGATCTTCAGTTGGAAGTAGCCTGATCGAAGGTCTATCTTGGAGAATACCTTTGCTCCCTTCAGTTGGTCGAACAAGTCATTGATGTTGGGCAATGGGTACTTGTTTTTAATTGTCATCTCATTCAACGAACGGTAGTCCATCACTAATCTTTTGCTAGAATCCTTCTTCTCAACAAACAGTACGGGTGCTCCCCAAGATGATGAACTAGGTCGGATAAAACCTTTCTCGATTTGTTCCCTAAGTTGTTTCTTTAACTCCTTCAGTTCCTCAACATCCATTTTATAGGGTCTCTTGGCTATGGGTCCAGATCTCGGGCAAAAGTTCAATGAGAAACTCAACCTCTCTATCGAGTGGCGATCCTGGCAACTCTTCCGGAAACACATCCGGGTATTCTCTCACAACTGGTACATCCTCTAGGCTAACCCCCTTAAGAGAGTTGACCTTACTACCTTTAAGCTCAAAGGTTGAGTTGAAACGGATCCTCTTCATTTCTAGGGTTGTTAGTGTAATTGATCTCTTTGCACAATCTACTATGCCTCCATAAGTGGTCATCCAATCCATGCCTAGGATTACATCTAGACCTTGGGATTCCAAAATTACCAGTTGGGTTGGATCACGTCTTGGCGGCATTTGTGGTTGTTTAGCATAGACGAGAAACAAGATAGATAGATCTAGGGAATAAAATTTCCTACCCATGCACAAACAAGTCACACAATAAACAATCCATAAAATCACGAAAGCAATTTTTTTAAAACACTAACAAACTAGTATGGTCATACCACAATTTGGTATGATCAATGCGTTTTTAAGATATCGTTGGTCTGACAAAGGAGAGAAAGTGGTGGTCTACTCTATTTCCATCTTGGATGCTACTAGCTTCTCTTCCACTTCCTTGAGGTCTTCAAAGGTTGGACGTCTAAAGGATGAAGATTTGTTTTTAAGATGAAATAGGCGAGAATACAAGAAAACAAATTTGCAAACATTTCTTTTCAATGGAAAATGGATTAGATAGATAAGATGGAATTTCATCCTAGGGTCTTCCTATTTCTAATCCAAACCTAGGGTCATGAACCTATGGGCAACACAGTGCTCTGATACCATCTGTGGTGACCTCACCTGAAAAAGTGAGAGTCTCTGTGCAACCGTGCTAGTCCCTGGATCGAACTGCTAGCACACACAGTTTAAGATGAAATACCAAGTAGCAAAGGTCTTCATTACAACCTAAGATCCAGCGGAAAATTAAATAGTTCGATACAAGTTGCATAGCTCCCAGGCTAGCACAAATTCAGAGTTTAAAGCAGCAAGGAAAACATAAAGCATGGAGCCATCTTCCTTCATGAAGCCACAGGCAGACATGTTGGGCAAAGACTCGTGAACCTAAACAAACATCTTCAGCTAGAGAAGTAACCTGCAACATAAAACGTTACAGCCCGAAGGTCAATACATTTGGAATTGTATTGGCAAGATGACACTATGGTGGACACAAGTGGCAACCTAACACTTAAGTGCACATTTGGCTGGTAGAGCTCAGGCATATTTGCATAAAGCCAATTTTATCCTATCATTTGACAAAACATTTTCTTTCATACTAATTAAGCGGTACCATTGATAGACATCAATGAACCTGGACACCACCGATAGACATCAGTGAGCCATGACACCACCGATAGACATCAGTGAGCCTTCCTAGTTCATATGATCAACTTGGTTTGGGCGACCTACCCCTGCAGACACAGACCATAGACATGGCACGGGACCTGCTAGCCGATAGTCACTTGCACCAATTGACATATCCCTGTTCACCCATCAAGTTTTATTTAAGAAATTGGAATGAGGAGACTTTCGAACAGGATCCTTGTCAGTTCGCTCAAATTGTCCGTAACCGGGGACACGGCTAAGTACTTAGTTTTACACTCGCAGAGGTTGTACAAATTTACCCACATGACCTAGTCTGCTCTTCTTTCATGATGCACATTTTGCTCAAATGGACGAGATGTTGACTAGGACGAGACTTTTCCGAAGTGATCACCCGAGACCTTTCTCTACGGACCCGCTCCAACCTACATTCCCCTACATCATCATGTCGCGTAGGGCCCGGGTTCTCACAACATACTCCATCAAGCCGAGCCCATATTAGCATGTGGCTGTACGGTAGCTAATGAGCAAGGTTGTCTACAATCTCTTTGTTCCTGGGTGGCCGTCCACAAGTGCGATACACCTGGCGGTTCAGAGGTTCGACGACATGACCCCAGGGAACCACTCAACATAACCCGAGCAATACCAATTCCACCCAGGTAGTTCATTAAACTTAGTTGTTTTTCCGTAACTCACTAACAAAATCATTTCATAGCATAGCTGAGCAACAACTAAATTTAATGGCGACAAAGAAGTCAAGTAGGGGTAGCTAGACTACTGGGATTGCATAGCAAGCATAAGACCCTACACATGTATACTACAAAAATCTCTATTGTGCATAGATAAAAACTGGGACTTTCGGTGTGTGTCACTTGCCTGGATAAGGTGGAGAGTTGGCACAATCTTCACAAGCACAACCGTTGCAGTCGGCACAATCACAATCTACAATCCGATAACATTGCACCATAAGCACAATGCAAGACACAAATGCACAAACATAGACATGAGATGCATATGAGATTTACGAAGTGCACTTTATTTATTGTTCTCTGGTTGTAACTATATGCATGATGCCATGGTCAAGTTTTACGGTTGGTTGGATTATTGCGAACCATCTATGTCGCACTAGCGAAGGGCAACTTCCATTAATTGCAAATGGTACTTTGGTACAGTAGAAAAATGATGATTTTGTTACTACTGGACGAGAGGGTTCCATTTGCGAGCATACACAAAAGGAATCACTCAAAAAGAGTGTGTAGATCTCATTTTATGAATAAAGTACCCCGATTAGGCATTTAAAAATGAATGAATTTTCAAAGTCCTGTAAGGTCACATTTTATAGCTCCATCATGTTCCTTATATTTTTAGGATTTCAACGGTATAAAGTTTGTGATTTTTGGACAAGCAGAGCTCTGGTTATGATTTTTACGAAGCGCGGACTATCGAAATCAGAGATTAACGCAATCTAGGGTGTGTACTGGACATGTGGCGATTTCCTATTGGTGGATACCTCTTCGCTGCGGATCAGTAGTCACGACCGTTGGATCTTCATAAAACCTATGGCCGAGATCTGATGACAGAAAAGAAAAAGAAAAACAGAAAAGAAAAAGGAGGCTCACGTGGCGCTGACTGGGCGTCGACGTGGCAGCTGACGGGGCGGTGACATGGCGGCGACGTGGTCGCCGGCGTGAGGGAGTTGGCCGGCGCGGCCTGGTGACGGCGACGGCGGCAGGTTCCCGGCGTCTCCTAGCCTAGCAGAATCGTGGACGAGCTCGGGCTCGGCGGGCGGGGCGCGGGTGGTGGTGGCGCGGGCTAATGCTCCCTCGGGCGCCCGTGGCGTGCGGCCGGAGGCGGCGGCGGGCTGAGCTCGCTCCGGCGAGCAATCAGCGCAGCCTGGCGGCGTCTCGGGAGGGGGGGGAGTGGGGAAATTGGAAGAGGAGGGGCGGGGCTTTATGGGGGCGGCCTCGGACGGGAGAGGAAGGCGCGGGAGAGGTCGTGGCGAGTGGGGCGGTGGAGGTGGCCGGGGCGTACTGGGAGGTTGTGGGGCGGGCGGACGCGTCTGGCGGTTGAGGACGAAGACGCGGTGGGGTCGGCTGCTCGAGCGTGGGGAGCGGCGTGCGAGCGGCCTGGCCGACTGGCCTGGTGCGGCTGGGCCACTTCGGCTCGCTGGGTCGGCCCAGTTTGGGTCGGCCCGTTTCTCCTTTTTTTTTTGTTCTTTTTTTTCTATTTCTCTCTCTTAATTGATTATGCATTTGAGCACTCAAAAATAGTCGGAAAAATATGAATAAAATATCGTTGGAAACCTTGTGAAAAGGCCTTCACTATGAGACCACTTTTGAAGTAAAATAAAATCTTTTATAAAACAAAAATTGGCATACATGCCTATGTGGCTATATTGCCATTTTGGGGTTCGGGGTTTTGAAACGAATTTGAAATTGGATTTTCCCTATAAATGCAATGATGTCATGATGTTTATGAATGCAATGCATGATGTTTCGAAATTTTGAAATTTGGGATGTTACAACAAGATGGAACGCCTTTCTTGCTTGTGCTTGCTTGACGAAGTCTTGTAGGTTGCTCCCCCATAAACCACCATGGGAGAGCTTCTTCTTCGGCGCATCTTCGCATAACCATGACCACCATGTGGATTGCTCCCCCATAATCCACCATGGGAGAGCTTCTTCTTCGGCGCATCTTCACATATCCATGATCACCATATGGATGGCAAGACTCAAGCAAAGGATCTCTTCGAGATGGCTCATCTTGAACTTGCACATCATTTCTCCATGGCAAGCTTCAAGCTTATGAACTCTTCGAGTTGGCTCATCTTGAACTTGCACAACATTTATTCATTCTTCATCATGTTGATGTGTTGAAGTAACTTGAGGGCTCACTACATCTTCATCTTCAAGACATACTTGACACTTGATATCCTTCATCAATTTCTTCTTATTGCAACCTTGAAGCCAACATATGGTTCAAGAATTTCCTATGGACAACTCCTACAAATATAACTTAATGCAAACATTAGTCCATAGGGATTGTCATTAATTACCAAAACCACACATGGGGGCTCCATGCACTTTCAATCTCCCCCATTTTGGTAATTGATGACAATCTCTTTGAGAGGGTTTATATAAGGAATTTAAGTAACAAATAAGTTGAATCTATAGAGCAAACTCCCCCATAATATATGCATGTGTGAATGATCTTGACTTTCATTGCATATATTGGCATTCAAAGCCTAGTGGAGTTTCCTCTAAATATTCAACTATGCAAAGCAACAAGATGCAATGCAATAAAGGCACATGCTTAAGCACAAAGCAAAGACATAACCAAATTCCCTTAAACCCTCCAAACTTCTCCCCCATTGGCACCAATTGCCGAAATGGGTGAAAAATTTAGAAGGCCAATATAGTGAGAGTTCCTCCATAGCGTGTGCATTTCTCATAATTTGAGTGGAATCAAATGCACATATCCAATTACGAATATTCGGAAGGAATCACACCATAGATAGGATCAAAGATTGCAAAAAGATAACAAAGTCAAGAAGCTTCAACAAATGAAGCAAGCAACCAAATGAACCACAAAGAAGATACCAAAAGAAAGATAGATATTATGATAAGATCAAGAAGATTGCTCTAAATAATATGAGGAAGCTCCCCAAGGTTTGTGCACAAAACTAGACAATTTGCATTGGAGTATAAAGTGCACAAACATGGAATCATCACTCCCATAATATCATTCAAAAACAAAATATACCAAGTGAATCAAACTCTAATGATCACCAAAAGATAGTGCTCTAAATTAAATGAGGAATCTCCCCAAGGTACATGCATAAATTAAAATGTTGTATTTGAATACAATATGCATAACATGGAATCCTCACTCCCTCATTACCATTTAAAACACAAACATTTGCAATAGATCATAGATAGAGAAATAAGCTTAACACTTGCAACAAACAAATAGTTGAGCAACAAGTAAGAGGCACCATAATAAAAAAGGCTCAACCAAGAGGATATGTGAAAGGCATGATAAAGCATATTATAAGACTATTACAAGGATGAGAAAAAAACATCATCATAGTCTTCAATGAATTATATTGCTTAGCATGACCAATCAACACGCAATAAATAAATAAGATATCAAAAGGAGATGTATCATCTCTTATGTGTATAAGTTTCTCTAAGTGGGCAATATCACAAAGATATTTATCCACAAAGAAACATGCACACACAAAATAGATATGCAACAAATATAGCATGATATCCAAGACGAAGTCATGCAATATACCAATAAGAATTTTTGCTTATTAGCATGGCCAAAGGCTCAATTTTATCTTATTGTACATTCATGAACTTCAACCACAAACATCTAAAATACATCACAAATATCAACAAGGGAAAGAAGATAGTTGGGATGCATTGAGAAAGTCAACAAGTATCACAAACGAGGATACTAAAAGAAATAACTCAATTTGCACTTTCATCGATATTGCACATGTGAGAGGCTTGAGGAATTGATATGCAATAAAATTGCTAGATAGGCATAGATGGGATGGGTGAATCATGATCATGATTTTATATACTCCCCAACATATGTGCTCATCTCAAACTACTCACATTCGCAATAAAGAGGTTTCGTTAAGATTTTAGCAAGAAGCACAACATTTGCAAATCAAGAGATTCATGTCAAGATGCAACCACATGGTTGAATGCTAGAAAAATATGCATGAGAAGATACTTGTTACCGAGATAGCATTGGTGAGGATGTAGTAGATATGTGTTCGTTGATCATCCTAGCTTGCCTCACGTTACCATTGAGTCACCACTTCTTTCCAAGAGTGAGACAAGCATTCAATGCATATCCATTGTACCTAACACAAAGGTAAGTACAAAATGGTCCCCAAACTAATTGGGTCCGAAGTAGTTAGACACACTACAACATATAGGACAAACTCCACAATTCTATGTGCATATAGATATGAAATTGAATTTCATGCACATCTTAGTCAAATTAGGATTTGATGGAGTTTACCCTATATATTGGATCAAAGAAAGTGACACATGCCATAAGATATACATATATTAAATATGCATGCACAATACTTTCAAGAACCAAAGGAAGATACAATTTGGACAAAACACCAAATAAACCAAGAGACAATGGTTGTCCAAATTATATCAAAGAATCAAATCAACATAAGATTGACTCCAAAGACTTATCTCATTATAAGAAGCTAATTAAACCTAAGCACAAAGGAATGAGATAACCAACTCCCAAGAGAGCAAGGTTCCAACAAATAAACCAAACCCTCGACACTTTTTATGATGGCACAAAGTACCAAAAAGAAAATTTATGTCTCCCAAAACCAATTTTTTGATAAAGATCAAGAGAAGTTTAAGCACAAATATAGGAGAGCTTCCCCAAGATTAGTGCATTATCTAGGATTTAGAATATGGATACAAAATGCACAAAACTAGGATCATCACGCTACCTATATCTACTAAAAATGCTAAAAAAGTTTGAATAGACAAATTAGATCCATAAGATGCAAGGAAGACACATGGGAGTCAAAGCATAACAAATTCATGGCAATAAATAAGGCAATTTAAACACAAGAGCCAATGTAGATATGATCAATAAATATCTACCTCATAATTGATTACCAATTGTCCTAGGACAAGAGGTATTAGGAAATATTTTCCGGTGGTAGTTTGTAAGTATACATAAGATCATATTTACAACGAACAAAGCATATGGTAAAAGATAAGATTTAACCATCATGCAAAGATATTTTCTTGATAGCTTCATTTAGTCATACCAACATGCAAGGCAATTAATAGTATTCATACCAACATGCAAAGCAATTAATAGTATTCATACCAACATGCAAAGCAATTAATAGTATGACTTGAAGCACATGGTTTTCCAAAAATGTATTGAGGGACACGTTGTGAAAAACCATGCCAAGAAAAACTTTCACAAATAAGATCCACAAAGATATTAGCAATGAAGCCATTTAAGCAAATTGGAGCTTGTTTGAGCAAACATGCCACATAGGAGAGAGATAATTTACGGTATCAATTCTATGTGACACAACCTCAAATGTTCACATTTTCTAGGCTTGTAATATGCACAAAGCTTATTACTCCCCCATAATGTGATAAGGAATTTATTTTCACAAGAGGCAAATAAGATCCAAGTAGAGATATTAATGGACATTAGAATTTGAATTTCTCATGAAGATGACATACCACATAGCGACTAGATAATCTCGCAATATCAATTCTAAGTGATATTCCTCATGTACACACATTTTTTAGGATCATGAAATTCCCAAAGGAATATCACTCCCCCAAAATGGGATTGTCCATTAATCGCTCATAAGAACCATATAAGATACAACAAGATGCAAAGAGGCTCCAGCACAAACAAAAATACATGGTGTGCAACCCAACATGCATAGACTTGATTTCTCAAGCAAAACTATTAGGAAGCACAACATATACAAACACATGTTAGGAACAAAACTAACACATGCAAAGGGGCGAGTAACTTTCAATATACATGCGTTGAGAACATGTTACCGCAAGGAGGAACATTGAATATATGATAGAAGCAAGATAACCAAAAGACTTGGCTTGAGATAATATAAATGATGAAGATCCCTTAATTCTTCATGATGTAGCCAAGTCTCCAATGCCCTCCAACAAGCACCTATTGATCAAGTTTTGGATTGTTGGTCCCCAACTAAGTTGGGTCCTAAGAGGTTAGTCACAATAGGCTTGGCAACCCAAATGGTTCTTTTCTTGACACCACTTTGGGCACCAACAAATTTGGCAAACACATTGCCACCCTCATCCTTACAAAGAGAATAAACATCATCAATGGTGATAGAGTTGGATGAGGTACCTATAGTGCAAAAGGAGGAGATGTGGCCCTTCTCACGGCATATGTAGCAAGTTCTTTTCTTCTCCTTCTTCTCACTAGATTTCTCCACAATGGGAGCATTGGCTTGATTATTCTTGGGAAGTGGCATTTCTTCAACTTGAGGTTGAATATGAGTTTGAGCTTGAGGCCGCTTCCCTTTTTGCTTCTTCTTCAAAGGGCAAGATCTAACATGATGCCCTTCAATTTTGCACTTGAAGCAAACAATCTTGGCCGGGTCTTTGACTTCTAATTGGCCCTTCTTAATATTGTTGTTCTTGTACTTGTTCGTGTTGTTGGAGTTGAATCCAAGTCCACTCTTGTCATTGGGGGATTGTTGCACACTTAACATCGTGTCAAGTTTGCATTTCCCTTCTTGACTCTTTACCAAGTCGGTCTTCAAATAAGTGACTTGGGCCTTGAGCTCTTTGATTTCCTCTACATGGTTAGTAACAACACAAGTACTAGAGGAAGTAGAACCTTCATTGTTAGAGCAACAAGGCAAGGAAGATAATTCATCACAAGATTTAGCAATACTATGAGTGGATGAATTACTAGGACTAGCACATGGCAATATAGCATTTTGGGTAGTAGTGCTAGTATCCACATGAGGCTCACAAGGTGTTTCCTTTGATATGATAGCCTCATGAGCTAACTTTAGCCTATCATGAGAAGCTAGAAGATCCTCATGGGAGCTAGAAAGCTTTCCATGATTTTCTTCCAATTTCCCATAATTTCTAGTTAGCAACTCAAGTTGAGCCCTTAGCTCAACATTCTCCTTCAAGATAGATGCTTCAAAAGAAGTAGAGTTAGTAGCACAAGCATCATCACAAGACATATTAAGAAGAGAGGGTAACATAGCATGCTCTTTTAAATATGAAGCTTGTAGTTGCTCATATGACTTGGTGAGGATAGAGTGTTCGCTCTCCAAGGCCTTGTGGGCCTTGTCTAGATCATCTAGATCCTTAACAAGTTTATCATGACCAACACCAACTTTGGACTTTTCATTTTTAAGCAATTTTAATTTAGCTTTAGCATGGTCTCTTTCTTTAGTGAGTTTAGCAAATATTTCATTTTGAGACACCTCAAGGGTTTCAAGTTGCTCCTCAAGAGAGGCTACGGTCTCTTGTTCTTCTTCAAGGTCATTCTTTAAGGATGCTACATCATCGGCATACTCTCATTCAAGAGCACCCTTTTTATCAATGGTGTTCTCATGCATCCAAATAAGTTTTTGGCTCTCAATAGCGGTAGTCAAGATTTCAAAGAAGTCAGAGCTAGCAATTTTATCTTTGTAAAGAACCTTGAATACACTCTCACCTTTATCGCGTAGAGAGACAACCCAATCATCTTCTTTATATTCATCCTCATCCTTATCACCACGAGAAATATTAGGTTCCATGGTAGGAGGTACCGTGGAACCCTTGGCCATAAGGCATATATGAGGACCGCGAGATAAAGATGAGGAGTTACTTGAGGCTCCTTTCAAGATCTTGTCTTGACCAATAGAATCTTTGGTTTCCTCTACATTGTTACCCACACAACAACTAGAGGAAATAGAAGCATTTTTATCATGGCCACAAGACAAATCAAGCATATCATCATGAGATTTATTCAAGCAACTTACACATGATATGCAAGGACTATCAACACAAGCATGTAAATCATTTCTAGTGCTAGATGTGTTAAAGTCCAAAGATGAAGCATTGCAATGAGATAGAGATGAAGAATCATCAATAGTAAGCTCAATATCAAAATTGCAATTTTCATCACCACTCACCATATCATTACCTTGTGTCTTACCACAGTTTGGTGAAGTCGATGAAGATGAGAACTCATCACGGCCGGAAGTGGAAGCAAAACAATCATCCTCAATGATAGTGGACACATCATATTTATCTTGAAGCTTTGTCCATAATTCATGAGCGCTCCCAAAAGGCATGATTGAAGAAGTAACTACATTGCTCACAACAATGGAAAACACATGGGAAGCAAGAGCATCGAGACAAGAGTTTTTCTCCTCCTCAAGAGATAAATTTTGAGGATCCTTAGGAGAAGAAAAACCCATGTCAAGAAATCACTCCATGTCCGGGGACACGGATGTCGCCTAGAGGGGGGGGGGGTGAATAGGCGATTTAAAACTTTTACGAGACGAGCTTAACAAATGCGGAATAAAACTAGCGTTTACTTTGTCTAGCCAAAGCCTATAGACTATTGTTCACCTATGTGCACCAACAACTTATGCTAAGCAATACAAGCAAGTATGTGATAGCAAGATATATATAACTTCAAGCACGATGGCTATCACAAGGTAAAGTGCATAAGTAAAGAGCTCGGGTATAGAGATAACCGAGGCACGCGGGAGACGATGATTTATCCCGGAGTTCACACTCTTGCGAGTGCTAATCTCCGGTGGAGAGGTGCGGTTGCTTAGTGCTCCCGAACGCCACAAGAGGCTCACCTTGAGGTGTGGTTGCTCGATGCACACCAACGCCACAAAGGCCTCACCCGAAGATGCGGTACTCACACCACACACCGAACGCCACGAAGGCGCCTCACCTAAATCTCCAGTGACCCTCGCCACAAAGGCCTAGGTCACGGTTCCACTAAGGGATTTCCTTCGAGGCGGAAACCGGGCCTTACACAAAGATTGGGGCACACATCCACAACTTAATTGGAGGCTCCCAACAAATCGCCACAAAGGCGTAGAATCCGTCTAGGGTTCCAAGAACCCAAGAGTAACAACCTTCTTGCTTTCACCACCACGAATCACCGTGGAGAACTCAAACCGATGCACCAAATGCAATGGCAAGAACACCACAAAGATGCTCAAGTCCTTCTCTCTCAAATTCCAACAAAGCTACAAAAGCTATTGGGGGAATAAGAGAGGAAGAACAAAGGAATTCACAAAGAACACCAAGATCTAGATCTAGAGAGTTCCACTCACAAAGAGATGGATTTGATTGGTAGAAGTGTAGATCTAGATCTCCTCTCTTTCCCTCAAATGGGGGCAAGAATCATGGAGGGATTGAGAGATAGTGCAAGCTTCTCTAGTTCAACAATGGAGGAGAGAGAGAGTAAGAGAAGCAACAGCCCAAGGAGGAAGAAGGGGGGTATTTATACCCCCCAAGAAAATCGAGCCGTTGGCCAAAACCAGGGCCGGATAATCCGGCCTAAGTAAGGGCCGGATAATCCCCCCCCCCCCCGGATAATCCGGCCTCTGGGACAAAACCTGGTCAAAATCCGGGCAAATGTCCGGCCCCTATACTGAGCAGAAATTCCTCAGGTCCTTAGCCGATTTCGAGGGGGCCGGATATTTCCGAAATATCCGGCCCGGATAATCCGTCCCGGATATTTCCGAAATATCCGGCCCAAGTAAACTGCAGAAACACCAAAACTAAAACGGGCATAACTTTAGCATCCGGACTCCGATTTTGATGATCTTGGGCTTGTTTTGAAGCTAGGAACAAGCTCTACAAGATCATGCAGGAAACCATCATAGTCCAACAAGGGAGGATATAAGAAAATGATGAAAGGTTTGACCTATCTAAAAAAGACATACCGGTAAAACCTCCAATCTCGAAAATGCAACAAGTTACCCGTGCAAAAACCATTCTTGATGAACTAGAGCTTGTCATGAGAATAAGCACAAGCTCTAAATCATCACATGGATAAGATCCAAATGACAACCAAGAAAGATGATGAACCAAACTCGAAAACGCAACAAGTGATCTATGCGAAATCCGTTTTCGATGAACTAGAGCTTGTCATGAGAATAAGCACAAGCTCTAAAACATCACATGGATAAGGTCCAAATAACAACCAAGAAAGATGATGCAAGGATGCAAAGGTTTGAGCTCTCTCCGAACGATACGATCGAGTTACTCACTCGAGAGCCCTCTTGATAGTACGGCAACTAAACTATAAACCGGTCTCCAACTACACTATGAGACCGGTGAGAAAGAAACCCTATCAAGAGCAAACCTTATACTTGCGCATTCCACTTGAGCTTGATGACGACGATCTTGACCTCAACAAGATGGAACGCCTTTCTTGCTTGTGCTTGCTTGACGAAGTCTTGTAGATTGCTCCCCCATAAACCACCATGGGAGAGCTTCTTCTTCGGCGCATCTTCGCATAACCATGACCACCATGTGGATTGCTCCCCCATAATCCACCATGGGAGAGCTTCTTCTTCGGCGCATCTTCACATATCCATGATCACCATATGGATGGCAAGACTCAAGCAAAGGATCTCTTCAAGATGGCTCATCTTGAACTTGCACATCATTTCTCCATGGCAAGCTTCAAGCTTATGAACTCTTCGAGTTGGCTCATCTTGAACTTGCACAACATTTCTTCATTCTTCATCATGTTGATGTCTTGAAGTAACTTGAGGGCTCACTACATCTTCATCTTCAAGACATACTTGACACTTGATATCCTTCATCAATTTCTTCTTATTGCAACCTTGAAGCCAACATATGGTTCAAGAATTGCCTATGGACAACTCCTACAAATATAACTTAATGCAAACATTAGTCCATAGGGATTGTCATTAATTACCAAAACCACACATGGGGTCGCGACGAAGGCTTTAAGTAGGCGGAAGGGCAACGCGGGGGGCCACACGAGGGCCCCACACACCAGGGCCGCGCGGCCAAGGGCCAGGCCGCTCCGCCCTGTTGTGGCGGCGCCTCGTGGCCCCACTTCCTTTCCCCCTCGGTCTTCTGGAAGCTTCGTGCAAAAATAGGATCCTGGGCGTTGATTTCGTCCAATTCCGAGAATATTTCCTTACTAGGATTTCTGAAACCAAAAACAGCAGAAAATAGCAACTGGCTCTTCGGAATCTCGTTAATAGGTTAGTGCCGGAAAGTTGCATAAATACGACATATAATGTGTATAAAACATGTATATATCATCAATAATGTGGCATGGAACATAAGAAATTATCGATACGTCGGAGACGTATCAAATGTAATCAACACAAATATCCTTAGACAAAGCATTGATGTTTTATCCCTAGTGGCAACAAAGACATCCACAACCTTAGAACTTTCTCGTCACCGTCCCGCATTCAATGGAGGCATGAACCCACTATCGAGCATAAATACTCCCTCTTGGAGTCACAAGTATCAACTTGGCCAGCAGCCTCTACTAGCAATGGAGAGCATGCAAGATCATAAACAACACATATATGATAGATCAATTAATCAACTTGACATAGTATTCCATATTCATCGAATCCCAACAAACACAACATGTAGCATTACAAATAGACGATCTTGATCATGATAGGCAGCTCACAAGATCTAAACATGATAGCACAAGAGGAGAAGACAACCATCTAGCTACTGCTATGGACCCATAGTCCAAGGATGAACTACTCACGCATCAATCCGGAGGCGGGCATGATGATGTAGAGTCCTCCAGTGATGATTCCCCTCTCCGGCAGGGTGCCGGAGGCGATCTCCTGAATCCCCCGAGATGGGATTGGCGGCGGCGTCTCTGGAACTTTTCTCGTATCTTGGCTCTCGGTACTAGGGCTTTCGCGACGGAGAGAATAAATAGGCGAAGGGGCAGAGTCGGGAGGCGCTCGAGGGGCCCACCCCATAGGCCGGCGCGGCCAGGGGCCCCACCACGCCGCCATGTGGGGTGGCCGCCTCGTGGCCCCTCTTCGTCTCCTCTTCGGACTTCTGGAAGGCTCCGTGGAAAATAGGACCGTGGGCTTTTGTTTCGTCCAATTCCGAGAATATTTCCTGTGTAGGATTTCTGAAACCAAAAACAGCAGAAAACAGGACTGGCGCTTCGGCATCTTGTTAATAGGTTAGTGCCGGAAAATGCATCAAAATGATGTAAAGTGTATACAAAACATGTGAGTATTGTCATAAAACTAGCATGGAACATAAGAAATTATAGATACGTTTGAGACGTATCAGTGGCCCGGTCGACCGGATGGGAAACCGGCCAGCCCGGTCTCTCGTGCGGTTGGACCGGACCGTACGCCGGGTCGCCCAGTTTTCGCACAACTCCGTCAAAACACTTGAATATATACTATGCTTTTTGGCTTCCCTATTTACTGATGACATGTACACTTACCCCACTGCTATCCTCGCTCTACTTTCTCATTCACAGATGATTGGAGTGGTGAAGAGCGTGGCAATCTTGCCAAGAGAGGAAGGCCTACGGTGCCTCCAGCACGCCGTTCTAGCGGCCGCGTGCCTTCTAAAGCACCTCAGACTACTGGCACTGGCAGCTCCACTCAGGGAACAAACAAGACAGTTGGCACTAAGAGGAAAGATAAACAGGCAGCCCAAGATGAGGATGAAATAGTGCCAGACTACAATGTGGGCACAACACATCTTGGTGATTGGAAAAGTGTGAGGGACGAAAATCCGTATCGCTTTGTGCAACGGACGTACACCGGTGGGGACAGGCTTTTCTGGACCAAGACTCAAGCCGGCCTATGGGCAGATTTCTACAACACTAGAGAGTGTATGAAGAATGGTGCTGTTGTGATGCCCAAGGCCATCAACACGGAAGAGCTTGCCTTGCATGAAGCCACCAAGTACCGCTTTGTGGTTGATACCTTGAGGGGTTTGGGATTGTATGATCTTGTGTGCCTGAAGCCCGATGATGGCCAAAGAGAAGGCACCTATTGTCCCCTTCTTGTCCGTCAGTTCCATTGCACTGTATTCTTCCATGATGATGATGATCGCACTATGACTTGGATGACTAGCAAGGAGAAGTACTCATGCACCTATACTCAGTTCTGTGAGGCCGTTGGTTTTGGTGGTGGCCTTGCTCGTGGGTTCAAGATTCATTCTCGGCCTAAGCTCGTCAAAGGTGACATTTCCTTTTGCTATCCCCCGAACCCTACAGCTGGTCCTCCCACTATCTCTGGGATGTACTACTCCTATTTTGTGCTTGCCAAGATGTTCCGTGAGAGTCTCATCAGCAAGTCAGGCGACTCCAGTGAAGTCAGGAACTACCACCTGAATCTGATGTACTATTGCCATCCTGACAACATAAGGCAAATTGATAGCTGTGATCTCCTTTACTGTGAGCTAAAGCGTTCTATTCTGGGCCGCATGACTCCCAACTATGCTCAGTATGTTCAGCGGCTCATCAACAAGGTGGTACCTTCTCCCAACAACAAGTTCGATCAAATAATCAAGATGGAACCATTCAAGTTCCCCACTCAGGACACTCGTCCGGAAGTCCCTGCCATGATGCCCTCTGAGCGCCGTTCCAAGGAACGACATGATCATGCAGCTAGCTCCAGCTACTCTAGGCGCCCCAAGCGCGGTGCCTCTCGTTTCCTCTCCAGCTTGTGGCAAATGTGCAAGAATACCAATGATGTTGCACATCAAAGTCTTGCTTTGAACCAGGAGACAAGGAGGCGACAGAATGAGTTCATGGCTGCAAGGAATGCCCCTGTTCCTCCTTCCGGACCTGAGATGGAGCCTGTGGTTGCACCTGCTTGGGAGATGCCTCACATTACTGATGAGATGTTCCAGAACTTTGACCTCTCCATGTATGCTCATGGTGGCCTTCCTCCTAGGACTGCTCATGCCCCTGCTGATGCTGATGATGATGATGAAGAGGATGAAGGTGATGAGGATGAGGATGATGATGGTGAGGGCTCCTATTCCCCTGGGCATGAGTTCTACTGATGGGAGCGCTAGCATCTCTCCTCTTTTCTTCGCCTTTTTGGTGTTCCGATGCCAAAGGGGGAGAAGAGAGTAGAGTCTAGGATCACGGGGTTCTTTGGTTGTCACAAGCCATGGTTGTTGCTTTATTTGCTTCTTATATGGCTTGTGCTTATTTGCTTTGCTTTCTCAAGAACCATCTGCTACTTTGAATATTTCGTGTATGGACGACTATTTGTATGCTTAATCACTCTATTAGGATGATCATGCTTTATGCTTATATATCTTGATATACTTGTCCATACCATGCTTGTTTCCTAAAGATATTGGGGGAGCTTCTCATATTCCACAAATGGTGCACTTTGCATTCAAACGCAAATTCTCCAAGTGCACACATTATGGGGGAGTTGTCGTAATATCTTATATGGAATCAAGGTTTAGAGCTTATCATAATATCTATATGTGACTCTAGCTCGGTTTGTCATCGTATACCAAAAGGGGGAGATTGTAAGGGTATTTTACCCTTATCCATTATTTTGGTAACAATGACACCGTGCTAGAGTATTTGGCCTAATACATGTTTGAAAGGATAATCCCAGGTATTAGCCAAAGAGGCATAAATGGTGTATCAAAGGAACAAGAAGGCTAAAGGAGACCCCCCCCACTTCGACAACAATCAAAAAGGGGTTTACAGTAGGCAGTTGGTCATAGGCCCGGTTGGACCGGCCCGTGCGCCGGCAGGCTCCGGTCTGCCGCCCGGTCGACCGGGTGCACGACCGGGCGCTCCGGCGCCAACCGGCCCATGTGCTGATGCCTTCCGGGAGACATACTGGACGACACGGAGATGCCCCCGGTTGGGGTCCGGTCTGCCGCCTGGTTTGGACCGGCGGGTCCGGTCTGCCGCCCGGTTTGGACCGGCGGGTCCGGTCCCTGGCCCGGTCCGACCGGGTGCATGACCGGGCGCTCCGGCGCCGACCGAGCTCTGCGCTGACTGCAACCGGAGGGAGTACTGCGCGACATTTCGAGGCTCCGGTCGGGGTCCGGTCTGCCGCCCGGTTTGGACCGGCGGGTCCGGTCCTTGGCCCGGTCCAACCGGACCCTGCGCCGGACGCTCCGGTCTGTGGCCCGGTTGACCGGGAATCTCGGGAGAAAGCTGAGTTGGCGAGTTGCCAACGGCCATATTTCTAGTGACACTATATATACCCCTTCTCCTACCTCTGAAGGGGTAGACACTACACTACAAGCTGTTTCTTGAGCTCACTCTCTCATACTCCATTGCTAGAAACACCAAAAGCCTCAGATCTCCCTCCTCCTCCACCCAAACTCAAATCCCTCCGGGGAAACGATAGAGGAGGACCCGATCTACTGTTCTACCAAGCCAAATCTCATTCCCCCTTGTATTCATCTAGAAGCTTGCTCTGTAGGGTTCCTTGGAAACCCTAGGTGGGCAAGAGTGGTCCGGAAACATCCGGGCTGTGGATTTTCTCCTGACAAGATTGTGAAGGTTTCGAGGCTACCTCAAAGTCTACCACAAGTGAGAGAGCTATTCCTTCGTGGGATAGGCTCCGGAGAATAGGGTGAGCCTTCGTGGCGTGGGGAATCCTTCGTGGGACCTCCACCCCTCCAAACGCGACGTACCTTCTTGCAAAGGAAGGGAACACGGGAATACATCCTCGTCTCCGCGTGCTATCAGTTATCTCTAATCGAACTCTTTACTTGTGATTTAACTGCTTGTGAGAGCCTTCGTGCTCGAGTTAGTTATATCCTCATATAGGTTGTTTCACCTAGTTTGCATTAGGCTCACCTTTATATTCCGCAAAGCCTAATATTGCAAAGAAAGAATTAAAATCTGTAGAAACCTATTCACCCCCCTCTAGGTTTACCATCTCTGAACTTTCAGGTAAAATATAAAATAAGGAGAGGTATGAAACCTCCCTATAATAAGAACCGATAAGATCTCTAAACTCGAAAACACAAAAGAAGATGCATACAAATTCCGTTTTCGATGACCTTGGTGACTTGGTGAAAGGATCGTATGCCGCACCTAGAGGGGGAGGGTGAATAGGTGCTACCTAATTTTTAGTTCTTTTTCAAATTAGGCTTGTCACAAAGGTAAATTCTCTACATAAGCAACTTTGTGAATTTTCCTAAAAAACAAGGTATACAACTAAGCAAGATATAGGTAGACAAGATATAATAATGCAATCACGAATAGAGATAACCAAGAGTGCAGCACGCGGAGACACAAGGTATTATTCCCGTAGTTCCTTCCTTTTGAGAGAAAGTATGTCTAAATTTGGAGGGGTGTGGTCGCCACAAAGGCATAACCAACACCACGAAGGCCTCAACGCCTCACCCTATTCTCCGGTGAGCAACGTCACAAAGTTCTAGCTCACTTGTCCACCAAGGGAGTTCCTCGAGGCGGAAACCGGGACTTTTATAAGGTTCTTGGGGCACACATCCACAACCGAATTGGAGGCTCCCAATAGCTATAACAACAACAAGATCAAATCAACCACAAACGACTAGGGTTTCCAAAAGGGAACACTAGCAAAGGGGCCCTCAAACAAATGAGGGAGAAATGTAAATAGCTTTGGTGAAGATGTAGATCACGGTCTTCTCCTTCGATTCTCCAAAGACCAAGAGCTTTGGATGGTTGGAGGAGGAGATCTGATGATTTTAGTGGCTCATCTTGAGGTGGTGTTCTTGAGAAAAACGAGCAACCTTCCAAGGATAGAGATAACCGAGAGTGAAGCACGCGAAGACACAAGGGATGATTCCCTTAGTTCCTTCCTTTTGAGGGAAAGTACGTCTACGTTTGGAGGGGTGTGGTCGCCACAAAGGCCTAAGCAACGCCACGAAGGCCTCAGCCTCACCCTATTCTCCGGTGAGTAACGTCACAAAGACCTAGCTCACTTGTCCACCAAAGGATTTTCTCGAGGCAGAAACCGGACCTTTTACAAGGTTCTTGTGGCACACATCCACAACCGAATTGGAGGCTCCAAGTAGCTGTAACAACAACAGAACAACAAGATCAAATCAACCACAAACAACTAGGGTTTCCAAAAGGGAACACTAGCAAAGGGGCCCTCAAGCAAATGAGGGGGAAAGGTAAATAGCTTTGGTGAAGATGTAGATCATGATCTTCTCCTTCGATTCTCCAAAGATCAAGAGTTTTGGATGGTTGGAGGAGGAGATCTGATGATTTTAGTGACTCAGCTTGAGGTGGTGTTCTTGAGAAAAACGAGCAACCTTCCAAGGTAGGGGAAAGGTCCTATTTATACCACTCAGCAAATTATGACCGTTGAAGCATCTTCAGTCCCACTACCGCTGCAAATTGACGGCAGTACCGTTCTTGGGAAAAAGATTTTGAACCGATCGACGAAGAAGATCACGGATGACACTGCCGCCAGAGGCCAGCGGCAATGCCGCCAGTTCCAGTGGAAGTGCCGGCCACACGAGCGGCAGTGCTGCCCAACATGATAGCCCAACAACTAGTGTTGGCAGTGCCGCCAGAGATAATGTGAGATAAGGTGAGGGAGATGAGGATGATAGGCTTCAGGTGGACCCTGCCATTTCTCGGATGACACGCGTCACGCTAGGGAGGCAAACGAATAGCGAGACGAAAATTGTCATGGGGCAACTCAGTGTTTTCCTTTTAATTTTGACATGATTTATGGTAGTATTGATGTTCTGAACATACTCCCTGCGTTCTCAAATAAGTGAACGTTTAGGCTTAAACTTTGTTCATAAAAAAATGTACTTCTATATTTTCCATCCATACAATTTAAAGTAGAAAACAACTACTTCTTTCTCATCATGCGAAAATCAAACTCAATAATATTCAGCACATGTTATCTTTATATTCTACATGCACTTAGCTCATTGAAGCTGAAAGAACTAAAGAGAAGATAAATGTTGGTTTGCATCTTTCAATGTAATTTTCTTTTCTCCTTAATAATCTGTTTTGGAAAATCTGCAGGTTGTGAATCGAGGGAGTAGTACGGTGGAGCGAAAAATTGGTGTGTCGTAAATATTGTTTCCTTTACTGTTACGTGTATGATTCCAAATACAGTAGGAAGTACGTAAACAAAATACAGAGGCGCCAGAGTAGTCTACCACTCCACCACCGCTGCGCCCTAGAGAGCTGCCGCCGTGCCGCATCTCACGCCATCCAACCCCTCCGTCTCTGACCCGCGTCGCTGCCGTCGCCGTCGCCGTCCCCGTTCAACTTCGTCGCCTCGGCGATCTTGGACGACACTGGTTTCCGAGGTAAATCCCGCCGAACGTCCGCAAATTTGGGGCCAGGCTCACCGTCTAGATCCAGACCCTAACTTGCTTGCGTTGTTCCGAGAGATTTGTGGCGAGTTTTTCCCATTGCTGTGAGCGATCTGATGCGAGAAACTTTCTTTCTGGATTCGATACTCCGATTTCCACCGTATTACGTTGCCGCGTTGACTGCTAATAGCAGTTTCGTTTCGAAAACTAAAAGTAAAATCGGGGGACTCAGTTGATCGCCAGTGCCCCGCCCCGGTAGGTCCGCGCCTGACATTGGGTATCAGATCAGGAAGAATGTAGCTGGCAGCGGCTGCCTTGCTATGGAGTTTCGAGGGAACTATGCATCGGTGTGATTATCTTTTGAGAAACAAGTTTTAGGTTACTGTGTGGTAGATCTGGCCATAGCTAGATTGGTCCATGGAACGCTGGGTCCTGTTACTTCTGTAGTTCATCAGAACAATTAATTATAGGAACTGTGAAACTGACCAGTATGTATGTACCATAACAGACGGGTTTGTAAAGTCAGTTTGCAGTTTCTTGCATTTTGGGCCAGACTCTCAATTGCCATGGTGATCTTGTTTAAAACTTAATTTATTTATCCAGTTAAAGATTGTAGAATGACCTCAAATCAGTCCAATAATAACTTATGTAGTTTTCTTTGTCAAAGAAACATCTGAAAGGAGCGGTACTTCCTGTTAGACTGTCATATTACTGTGGGATGTTAATTGTTAAACTAAGTCAATTGGTTGCGCCACCCAAACTGAGATGTGATGATGTAGACCACCTGTCTTTCTTTTGCTCTTTCGAATTAGTTTTTGTGACACATTCTCGTTAGCATCACCACTTCATCTTGGAAGGGTTGGTGTCATGTCATGAAGCTTATTGAGCCATGATTTGTTTCTACTGCTCCCTCCCTTCTCCTGGCCCAGGGATCATAAATTGTGTATTACATTTGACTTTCGAGTACAGTTTGCTGATCATCAGTTGTACCATTTTATGATTCTTGATTACTACTTTTGACATTGGTTTCTGAGGTAAAATCCCAATTGAACCTCCACAATTTTTGTGTGTGCCGGTGCATGCTCGGAGCATCAATTATATCCACCCCCATTGGTTAGGAACCCTAACTCGCTTTGTGTTTTCCCGAGAGATTTGTGGTGGTATTTGCATTCTGTGAGAGATCTAATTCAAAACTTCCTTTCTGGAATGGATACTCAGTTTTCTATCGTATTCCGCTGCTACATTGACTACTAATAGCAGTTTGTTTTGAAAATAAAAATAAATTGGGGTTTCAACTGATCCCCAGTGCCCCCATGTTGGGTCTGTGCCTGACATTAGGGATCAGATCAGGAAGAATGTAGTTTGCAGTGATTGCCATGCTATGTAGTTCAAAGGGAATTGCGGATCAGTGTGATTGTCTTTTAGCAAAGTTGTAGATTACTCTGGCAGTTCTGGGCATAGCTGGATTGGTGCATGGAACATTGGGTAAGCCTGGTGTTATTGACCAGTATATACCACGTACCATAACACACGGTTTTGTTAAGGCAATTTGCAGTTTGTTGGATTTAGAACCAAATACTTGATTGCCATACTGATTATGTTTATTTCTAAACTTATTTGTCCAGTTAAAGACTATAAAATAACCTCAAGTCAGTCGAATATTAGTTTCATGAATTTTTCTTTGGCCAATAGAAGTCTGAATGTGTACTTGCTGTCAGGCTGTCATTACTGCTGAATGTAAGTTGTTATACTAATGCAATAGGTTGCACCAGCCAAATGATATGTGATGATGTAGACCACTTGTCTTTCTTTTGCTCCGTTGAAGTAGTTTAGCACCAATACTTCATCTTGGAAGGATTGGTGTCATTTCATGAAGCTTATTGAGCTATGATTCGTTTCTACTATGTTGTCCCTTCTCTTGGGATCATAAATTTGGTGCTATTACTTTTTTTTTTTACTTTTGTGTACAGTAGGCTGATCATCAACTGCATCATCATATATTCTTGACTTCAACTTCTTGTAAAATGCTTTTGAGTATAGTTCTCCCTTGTTATTTTGTTCTAATGCATTGTTCTCTGAATGCAAATTCAGCTATTTTCATGGCAGCAATGAATAGTGAACTGGGTGGCTACGCTGGTAGGCCTCCAAATGCACAACCAAATCCTTTTGAAAGTGCCATGTATGGTGCTGGACCTGGGCTGATACGTACTGGACTAGGCGCATATGGAGAGAAATTTCTTGGTTCGAGTTCGGAGTTCATGCAGAGCAATGTATATCTCATATTAACTCAAGTTTCTTTCATTTATAATATTTTGAAATTAGACAAACTAAACCTCACTTGACTGTTTCAGATTACTCAATATTTGTCGGACCCACAATACTACTTTCAAGTCAACAGCCAGTATGTGAGGAACAAACTGAAGGTCATCTTGTTCCCTTTCTTTCACAGGGTAAGAGCTGTAGGCACTTTTTTCTTACTGCAAGATTTGCATACTGTGAACTCTCATAATATGTGCATTGCCTTTATTGTCTTCCTTAAGGGTCACTGGACAAGAATAACTGAACCAGTAGGAGGAAGGCTATCCTACAAACCTCCAATTCAGGATATCAATGCACCAGACCTTTACATCCCTTTGATGGCGTTTGGCACCTACATTGTCATTGCTGGATATGCATTGGGAGTTCTTGGAAAGTAAATACAGTGTGAACTACTGCATTTCTTATATCTGGTTATTAATTGCTTATATCATCTAAATGTGATGTGTTCCATGACGCAGGTTTACCCCTGAGGCTCTGACCCTGCAGTTTTCAAGAGGCCTAGTTGGCTGGTTTCTACAAGTCGTCCTCATCAAAGGTCTGCTGTACTCCCTGGGCAGCGGCGAAGCGCCACTGCTAGACATTGTGGCGTACGCTGGATATGGATTTGCTGGCACATCTCTTGCAATGCTGGCGCGCATCTTCTGGAGCTACTTATACTACTTCATCATGCCATGGTTCTGTCTCTGCACTGGGGTCTTCCTCGTGAAGACCATGAAGAGGGTTCTCTTGGGTGGACCAAGGAGCTACGAGAGGCACCCGAGTCGAAACCACTACTTTCTGCTCTTCCTGGCGGTTGTGCAGTTCCCGATGCTGTTCTGGCTTGGCAACATCAGCGGTTGATCTTCCATCTTTTTTGTTGAGCTCCTTGACGTGAATCGGTTTTTCGGAGGCTGCCGTGCAGGATAGACTCGCGGTTAACTTTTCCTGGTGAACTTCGTAATAGCATACTACCTAATGCTTAGGCTATTGTGAAGCTGCTAGAGGCACCTGGATAAACGGAAGAAAGATCATGTAATTACCGTTCTTTGTTTTCTGTTGGAGGTGAACTATGGTCACTTGGGATAGGATGGAGATGAAATTGCTACACATTTGTATTTTGAAACCTACCGTGTACAACTTGTTCCATTGATCTGGTTATTTTGTTTTTGCATCCTTTTATTACTGGAAGTTGTGCCACTTGGTCGATGAAGATCACATTCCTGTCTCCAGTCTGCTAGAGACGCTACTAGCTCTGGGTTCCTTGGCTAATTCCAGCAATTTGCTATCTCCGCCGTTCCAAATTAAGTGATGCAGCTTTGTCTCGGAGATAGAGGATGTTGTCAACTTGAAAATCGTTTCAGTCATTTGTGAAGATTGCTTTCCTGTACACCAAAAATTGTTTCCAATAGAATTGAAATTTGTATCTATGAAACAGTAGTAATTATTACATTTGTCCCAGAAAGAAATGCGAATTTACATGAGAAGCACGAAACCTTGAAAATGATAAATTCCGAAACTACCATCGATCATCAGACAGTCATACCCATTCGGTCCTCTCGTTTCTCGCCGGTCACCTGAGGAAATTGTCGGTCCCCGTTCGCCGGCCGCCGCTTGTGGAGGTACTGCTCATGTCCCCCCTCCTCCTCCGCTGCCTCTCCATCTCCTCCTCCCCTGCGGTTAATGAACTCGTCGTCCGCCGGCGCGCTGTAGCTGGTCCCTCCCGCCCCCCTCCTCTCCCTCTCCCGCTCCCCTTCCCGTCCCCTTACCCCTTCTCGGCCAAAATCTGATATTCTATGGTATTTTCTGCCGTTTATTGTGGGAAATCCGAGCTAGGATTTGAGCTGTATTGATTTTGTGATTAAATTATGACTACTTGTTGATGCTGTGTATTCTACTAACATGGCTAGGCCTTTTTATGTTGACTACTCGCTAGCTCAGTAAGAAATTATGCCATGCTAAATCGATGAATTGGATGCTGTCTATCCTAGCACGGTGCGAGCGCTCTTCACACTTATCTGAGTACTGTGACCAAATTCAGTAAAGCAGACAAGTTTTTTTTTTTGAGAAACGTAAAGCAGACAAGTTGATCGAGCGTAGATGCAATTTTACTCTTCCTATTCAGCCAAAGGCTTGGCTAATGACAAGTCTCGGGGCACTCGTCTCTGGCTTGGACCTAGCCCAGATTTTATCAGGCACACACAAAAAGGCGCACTCAAAATAAAATCAACTGGTGGCTGCATCAAGGCAACTCATAGCTGATGTGTAAGTTTCCGTTCGACTTCGTGAGGCAGAGTATTCACCGCGTCCCTAGGAACAAGGGGAGGCGTGTAACGCAGCCGCTCATTGATCTCATGGAGCAGCCAATGGTTCTATGCCACGACAGCAGGGAGAAAAGCAACGAAGCAAGCAAGCCACTCCCGTGCACCAGACCATTTTCCTTTTCTTAACCGATAATATTTACTTTTGTTCCTATTTATATTTCAATAAAAATAAATTGTGTGCATTGGTTTAGCTATAGCGAGTAGTTTTTGAAATGATCTCTCTAGCAATTAGTGGAGCTAAGTTCAAATTAAATGACACTAAATTAAAGGTACTAATTGTTGTTTCCAAATGAAAGTGGACCTGCTCATATGGAAATGCAGGGACTGCCAAGCCTTCTATTCGTATTTCTTGATACACTTTTGTCTTTTGCAATATCCATGCTTTCATTGGGAATACTATTGTCGCAACTGGGAAGTTCTCTTATTGAGAAGGTGCCTATTATTTTAACTTTGAGTGATCCCCTATTGTTACCTTACTCAGGCCAACTTTCTGCATTTCCTGTTATGTCTGTGTGCCCTATGTCAATCTCCTTACAACCCTTCACTGCAAATTCAACAAACAAATATTCTTTAAGGTATTTTGTTTTCTGATGGGCATGTATTTAATTTGTTGGGTTCCAACGATTTTTTAATATAATTTTATATCTCTTGTGTTGCATTTAGTTTTAACTCGATTTCTTACTTATTGGCATTAGGAGCACTGGTGTGAGTTCTTCATGTGATTTTATCAAGTTTTCGCCAATCAGAAGAAATAGTTTACATCGGGCTGCGAATTTCAGACCAAATTCTACGTCTAGGCCTGAAACCACTGGAGGACAAGATTGTATTGTGGGAGAGGATGTTGGTGTGGTCATAGTCGATCATGGGTCACGTCGACAAGAATCTAATCTCATGCTAAGTAATTGATCGGTTATTTGTTGGGAGTTTTCTGGTGTTTCTAGTGGTAACTTCCTTTATTAATTTATCCTGAAAATTGTAGATGATTTTGTTAGCATGTTCAGGGCAAGGACTGGTTACAATATTGTCGAGCCTGCTCATATGGTACGTTTATTGCTTGTTTCATTTTTCTGAAATTGTATTTGCTGAATAGGGATGTGCCTAACTGCAAATTGTGAATCTATTAAGCTTTGCTTGAAGCTTGTAAGTTCCTTGAAATTTTCTTATCATCAAAGTAACAGTTGCTGTCATCATTAGGTAGCATAGCATGTGCACTATTTTTCAAGCAAAACATGTGATCATTATATCAACTTACAATATGGGTTTCAAGTTACGGATAAATTTCTGGGTACAGATTTCTGTGATCTGTCTTTGAGCTTTAGGATGCAGACTGAAGCTTCAAATTTGTCAATTTTAAATTCAAATGGAGTGGGGACTAATGCTTAAGCTATTGCATGGCACCCTGTACTGGTCAACTTACCAGGTGTCACACATTTAGAATTCGGACATGATTTTATACAGTAGTTATATAGCCAGTGATTTTATACAGTAGTTATATAGCCAGTGAGCTATTCATTGACACACCTATGAAACCTTGTATTACCGTTGCACTTGGTTTACCCATAGGCGATAGGCCACATAACAATACACATGTAGCTGTAGTGTATGTGTCTGCTTCACTTGTATTGAAAGCTTTCTATTTTAATTAAATATTGTTATATATCGTGAGTTAGGTGCAGTTTCATGTTGGTAGCTTCTACATCACCTTTTTTTATGGGATTGTCTTAAATCGAGAAATACCATGTTGTAAGCACTTCCAGTGTGTCAATGAATAACTCTAGGTGTGGAGAAAGAACTGAAAATAAATAAGCTTTTACTTAATTAATAATTTTCATAGCCAAACTGATAGAAATGAGATATTTTTTATTTCATTAGTACCATTGTTTTCTTATTTTGAACAGAAACATGTAGGACCAGACAAATAATGTGACTTTTAGTTCGTATAAAGATGTAGAAGAGAGACATATGTGATGACAAGCATTCTGTTTTCTTTGTAATTCACTGGAGTGTCCATATACAATTCCTTAGCTTGTACAGCTGGGTTTAGTTCAGTCAAAATATAAGGCATGTGTTTATTTGGACATCTTGTTGAAAATCAACTACATATATTCAATTGGCCATCTGGGTTGAGTAACATAAAATACCATGAGCTTCCTTTTTTTTATGATACGAAATTTAGATAAATCACCAAAACTAACTTCATAGAAGTGCAGTACAGTTGAATCCCATACGCAGGCCTCCATTACAGACCAAATCTGTATGATTTTGTTAATGTGTGCTAATTTAGCATTATATAGTACTCCCTCTGTTCCATTTTATAGTGCCTATAGTTTTTTGGCACGGAAATTAGCGCATGAGTATTTTTTTCACAAGACCCCCCTAGCTGAACGATTTGAGATCGGAGTAAAATTAGGGAATCGATAACTTCCTAACTTACTGTAACAAATCCCACAAATCTCTCTGGTTGACTCTCCATATACGTGCAGCCAGGTTTAATTAAGGAAAGAAAAACATTGCTTCCTAAATCTAAGAAATCATTGGGGTCATGCATTAGGAATCTCAAATAATTGTTTCTTATTTTGTATGATTTTTTTTTCATGCATGTCGTGTGGGAGTTGACCGGTGGAGGGGGTAATTGAAAAAATCCAAGCTACAGCCTTATATTCTGAAACATATGCCAAAAACCTATAGGCACTATAGAAAGGAACGGAGGGAGTACCTTTTTAGCTTGCCATGTATACTTATTTTGCTTCCAAATCCTTGGAAAGATGTATTGCTGGTACCAAAATTTGTTTGATATTTGTTTTTCATTCTCCAATTGCTATATATTTGTAACATTAGGTTAAATCTGCTATAGACTTTTGTGTGAATCATATCACTATCAGTTCTCATCTCTATGATTGGGGGGTATTCTTTCACTTTGCGATGCATGAAGTTGCTAAATGTGTGCTTTTGACAAAATGAAGGAACTTGCTGAGCCTACTATTAAGGAAGCATTTGGAAGATGTGTGCAGCAGGGAGCATCTCGTATTATTGTCACTCCATATTTCCTTTCCCCTGGACGACACTGGAACAAAGTATGTTCTTGAGATTCTTTTTAGATTGGTAGAAAGTTTTTAAAATCTTTAATAAAATGATGGTAGCAGTGTCTATCTACTGTTTTATTGCTTATATAGCTCCACTAAGGCATGAATTCTCATACAAATTGGCACTGCTTTTTCTCAGGATATCCCTTCTTTAGCATCAGAAGCCTCAAAAGAGCACTCAAACGTGCCCTACATCATCACTGCCCCTATTGGATTACATGAGCTTATGGTGGTATGTGCTCATTAATTCTCCTCTAGATAGCTTATTATCACACTAAACTGTATTGAGTAGTCTATCTCTTACAACAATTTGTCGCTGTTAGAAAACAAAATTAGATGCCTATGGATGAATGTGGAATCTTTTCATAAATTTCTCTACAGTAACGGAGATTTGCTACATTTTCTGGAATGGAACGTTGTACTTTCCTTTTGAAAAGGGAGGTTAGATTTTTGTTTTGTTATTATGGAATAGATTATAGTCAGTGAATGCATCTAATTTCATTTCTTGTTTACATGCAACATGTAGAAGGATTGGTCCTCTGTTCGTAGCTGACATGACAATGAACTGTAAATAAAGTTATTGAATAGACCGTATTAATATTTCATTCCCTTGAAGTGCCATCACATCTTAACTTACCATTTCTAGATAAAACATTACAACGTCCTTGTAAACTTTACTGGTAGTTCACTTTGGTATGTAACTTTTTATTTGTTGGTATGGTATTTACCGATAAAAATTAGAGAGAATGTGGTATTTACCTCTCTTTTGCAAGGTGAAATGGTATTTACCCTACCAAAGCAAGTTTTGTGGAAAATATGATATTCACCAATGTACCATATGAAAATTGATTCTTATTATCCAAAGCAGTTTTCTCTTTATACAAGAGGCAAGGAAAAAAGGCTATCATTGATAGCAACTAAAAACAGGAACAGATTATAAATTCTGTTGTCAATACCATACCATAGTATACCAGCTATTAATTGCATGGCAAACCTGTTCTGCAGGATATTATAAACGATCGCATCAAGTACTGCCTGAGGCACGTTGCAGGTGATGCCGATGAGTGTACGGTATGTGCTGGGACTGGAAAGTGCCGCTTCTACTCTTGATTGGCGGAAACCTGCAGGCTACTTCACTCGACAGTCTAATCCGGATGATTTTGCCAATTTTAATTCAACCGACCTTGTTTTTGGCTAATCAGCGGATCAAATGCCCGAGGCTTGATTTTGTGCAAGTTAAACCGTGTTCCCTGCCATATTACCAGAAACTATCGCTATAGTATCGATCTCAACAGCTTTGTTCAGTTTTTAGTTTTAGAATTTGTAAATTCCCTTCAGTTGTCTGAACAAAAAAGGTCATGTGGTGGGACCTTAACAAGACAGTATAACTTTGCTGCGGAAGATGTAAATCAAACACTGCATTATATCCACAAGGGAAAAATTGTAATCAATGCCATAAAGATCATGAGCTGATTATTGCGAAATGCAAAATATGTGTTCATGCTGCTACTTGTTGGTACATGTTTATAGTTGTTTTCCCTTCAGTTTAAACAAAGAAGGGCATGACGAGATTTTTGGAAATTCTGGACCCTGCGCTCCTGTCCAGCTAGGGATGTTCGATCCACCCTAGCCTAGCCATAACTTTATGATTCACCTGCATTCTATGTTTCCAACTTGGAACGTCATGCCAGCCAATATGTGAGGAACAAATTGAAGTTAATCGTGTTCCCTTTCTTGCAGAGTAATTGTTCGTGACAGTTCACTTTTTCCTGCAAGATTACTGTGAAGGCTCACATATTTCTTCAGTTCTTATAGTACTACTATACTGTTTTACTTAAGGGTGGCTGGACGAGAATAACTGAACCAGTAGGAGGAAGGTTATCATCCAGTTCAGGATATCAGTGCACCTCGACTGTACATCCCTTTGATGCGGTTTGGCGCCTATATTGGCATTGCCCTTCTTTTTTTTGCGTGTAGTATTGGCATTGCCCTTGGAAGGTAAATAGAATGTCAACAACCCCACTGTACTCCATTCGTTTCACAATTATTGAAGTTTTAGCTCTACAAATTAGTGTAATCCAATAATTGAGGTTGTAGGTTTGGCCAAAATAATGCTGATATATTTTTGCTGGCAACCAAGAAAAAGAGGGTTTCTTTCCTGTCGGATTCTCCCCCCTTCTCCCTCCTGTTGCTCGATTCCTTGGCAATTCTGAATCGATTTCTTGATAATCTTTGAGCTCGGATCCACTCAGATCTTCTTCCAATCCAGTCCCCCACCCACCATGCATTCCATCTCGTGACTAGGTTCCTTGTTCGATAAGGAACCAATGGCGCCCGGGCAGACGCGCATCGACGTCGTCCGGCGGCAGCCGCAGCACGCCGCCGCCGCCGCCTCCTCCTCGTACTGTTCTGCCACCACCGTCACCGTCTTCGTCGGGCTCTGCCTGGTCGGCGTCTGGATGACCTCCTCCACGCTCGTCTCCCCCGCTGAGTACTCCCTGTTCCAGGCGGCCCCATTGCCCCGCCGCCCCGCCCCCGCCGGCGGAACGGAACCAGACGTAGCCCCGGTGGATGGGAACACAACCACCTTCATCAGAGAAGACGGCTCCGATGAGCAGGAGGAGCCTCCTGCGGCGAGACAGGACGCCGTGGCAGAGCCCACAGAGAGAGCAAATCAGCCGCCTGAGGAACAGATTGTGACAGATCCCAAGGTGGCGAAGCCAGATGGGGATCAGGAGCAAACTAATCCTGACGAACAGAATGTGACAGATCCGAAGGCGAAGCCGGACGATCAGGAGCAGGAGTTGAAAAGGGACGCCGAGGTGTTCCCGGACGCGAGCCAGGCGGAGCTGCTCAACCAGACAGCCACAGATTCGGCGACATGGCGCACGCAGGCTGCCAAGTCCAACACGGAGACTGATGACAAGGAGCAGACCGCCACAGTGGTGTCGGGTGTCCCGACGGCCGACAATTGGAAGCTCTGCGATGCCGAGGCCGGAGCCGACTACATACCGTGCCTCGACAACCTGGAGGTCATCAGGAAGCTCCAGCACGACGAGCACTACGAGCACCGGGAGCGGCATTGCCCCAAGGAGCCTCCGGCCTGCCTCGTCCCTCTGCCCAAGGGGTACCGGAGCCCGATACGGTGGCCGAAGAGCCGAGATCAGGTTCAGAAATTCTCCGTTGTTGATGCGTGAGTGAGTTCAGTTATGTGCAGACAGACACGGTTTGTTTACTTCCTTGGGGTTTTGTTTGGTGCAGATATGGTACAACAATGTCCCCCATACTCAGTTGGTGGAGTTCAAGGGGCACCAGAACTGGGTGAATGTCTCTGGGGAGCACCTGATATTTCCGGGAGGTGGGACTCAGTTCAAGCGCGGTGCTTTGCATTACATTGATTTCATTCAGGAGGTAACAATCAACTGTTGCCATTCAACAGAATACTTTTATGGCAAGTTGATAAGTTCAGAGCCTGCGCATTGCGAATAAGGTTATTGCAATATTTTGTACGGCCTCCATCCAAAAATAAGTGACTCAACTTTATCTAGATATGGTTGTATCTAGACGTTGTTTTTTGTGTGTAGATACATCCGTATCTAGAAAAAGTTGAGTCACTTACTTTTGGACAGATGGAGTATATGTTAATTTACTATAGGCATGCCATGGTCAGATAATGCTAATGATTAATTGAGTAAGTGCCGTGCACAAATTTCTTTAAAACTTAATTATGCATAACTATTATTGCCTACATGTTGTCTAAGGTTTCAGATCAAATGTAATGGAGCAGAATAGGGTTATCTTGTTTCCCTGTGAAAAGGGATGATGTTCTTTGTTTGACATGTGTGATGCTACTACACAGGCAAAGAAAGATGTGGCCTGGGGAAAACGAAGCCGTGTTATCTTAGACGTGGGCTGCGGGGTTGCTAGCTTTGGAGGATACATGTTCGACAGAGATGTGCTTACTATGTCCTTTGCACCTAAAGATGAGCATGAGGCTCAGGTGCAGTTTGCTCTCGAGAGAGGAATCCCTGCTATATCAGCAGTTATGGGCACGAAAAGGCTCCCGTTTCCTGGCGGGGTCTTTGATGTTGTCCATTGTGCACGCTGTAGGGTACCGTGGCATATTGAAGGTACTTTCTGTTACATCAAGCCTCTTCTTGTACAATACCATAACTAGGTGTTGTTGTCTTCTGACACGAGTGTTATCTGGCTGGCAGGTGGTAAGCTCTTGCTAGAATTGAACAGGCTGTTACGCCCTGGTGGTTACTTTGTGTGGTCTGCGACTCCTGTATACCAGAAACTGCCGGAAGATGTTGAGATATGGGAAGGTAAATTCCATGACCAGGTCAACTCGCTGTTGCAATGAAATGGCAAATTACCTATCTAATATCATTTTTTTTGCACTTTGCCAGCGATGTCTGCTCTAACAAGGTCAATGTGCTGGACATTGGTGAATAAAGTAAAGGAGAGCATAAATAAGAAAGGCGTAGCAATTTTCCAAAAACCAATGGACAACCGCTGCTATGATGCAAGATCTGCTGCAAACCCTCCACTGTGTGGAGAATATGACAATCCTGATGCTGTCTGGTAAGTGTTCTCATTCTCAACAGGTTATATCTATGATGCTGATCCCTAGATCTTGTACCTAATTTGAGGTTTGTGTGTTCTCTTATTGCCCTTCAGGAATGTTTCATTGCAGTCTTGTCTGCATAAATTGCCCACAGACCCCGCCACACGTGGTTCACGGTGGCCAGAAGAATGGCCACTGAGGGTGGAAAGACCACCTTACTGGCTGAACAGCTCAGAGGCTGGAGTGTATGGAAAGCCTGCTCCTGAGGATTTTGAAGCAGACTATGAGCACTGGAAGCGGATCATACGCAATTCATATATGGAAGGCTTCGGTATTGATTGGTCTGCTGTCAGAAACGTTATGGATATGAAAGCTGTATATGGAGGGTAAGAACACTGCACATCATCATTGTTCTATTCCAGCACCGAAAAGAAAGTAAATTCTTCTGCCACCCAGTCTGTAGCTTTCTTCCCTTGCAGTCTGTTGGCAGCATTTACATGAACTGTTCTTCACAAGTCTAGGAGCACAAGGCAGTGCCTGACAAGAGTTCCTGGCACCTGCTTCCTGATGCAGGTTTGCAGCGGCTTTGCGAAACATGAAGGTGTGGGTCATGAATGTAGTTCCAATCGAATCGCCTGACACACTCCCAATCATATACGAACGCGGGCTGTTTGGACTGTACCACGACTGGTGCGAGTCGTTTAGCACCTACCCGAGAAGCTACGATCTCGTGCATGCGAACCATCTCTTCTCCAAGGTTAAGAAGAGGTAATGTTCTTTTCAACAGATAAACAGACACTAACATGAAAACTGCCGTGAATCTTGTAAAACTATCCTTCTTTGCAATGAAATGAAACACAATGTCATTGCGTTTTCTCAAAAAAAGAAAAACTGTCGTGAATGAGAAAACATCTTAGCAAATATATGCATGAGGAACATTTTATTAACTTAGTGGACTATAAATATTGTTGTTGTAGGTGTGAACTGTTAGGTGTGATTGTGGAGGTGGATCGGATAGTGAGGCCAGGAGGGAGGCTGATTGTTAGGGATGATATGGAGACAATAAGTGAGGTGGAGTCGATCATCAAGTCGCTGCACTGGGAGGTCCGGTTGTCGTACTACCAGGGCAAGGAAGGCCTTCTGTTTGCACAGAAGACCATGTGGCGACCAAATCCTTCTTCTAGTTGACTGAAGCTAAAAGCTCTAAACGATTCATTGACATATATACACATTGTTTCTTTCACAGAGTACACACATACATATATATATTGTTTTTGTGTAGAAGAAGGTTGATCTTGTATAGCATAGCATATGATGATATTGTTATCGGCAATTCATTGCTCTTGAGTTAGCAGAGGAGGCAGTGTATGTAGTGTATGTATGTAGTACAATCATCATTGGTCATGTTTTCACTTGTAAGCTCAGCAAGATGAGCTTCACATACATATCTGATAATAAGATGTGCATTTTTTCCGCACCCTTGTCAATGACTGATCTTGACCGTCGAAAACCAGAACACTTTTTGTTGTTGGATGATACACGAAGCCTCCACGGATTAGAATTTAAAACTAGGTGAAATTGGAACTAGTTGTATCATGATCTTCACTGCAGATGATAACGACAGATGTACCATATGATATATTGGGCAATGTACCATATGAAATCGATTTATTATTGAAAGCAGTTTCCTCTTTATACAACAGGCAAGGGCTATCATTGGTAACAACTAAAAATGGGAATAGTTGTAAGTTCTTTTGTCAATATCATAGTATCATACACCAGTATCAATTGCATGTCAAACTTGTGTTGCAGGGTATTATGAACGATCGCATCAAGTACTTTTTTTTTTCCCGAAGCACATTGAAGGTGATGCTGATGAGTGTTGCATGTTCCATTTGGACATGTTTTTGTTAGCAACTATAAAATGTCATGTGAGTCCTTAATTTTTCTTAAATTTGTCATTGCAGCTGAACTTCCTAAAACATTATTACCGTTTAATAACGAATCTTGTACTTATTTTCATATGCTGTAACAGTGTGCCTATTTGAAGGACAATACAAGTGCGCTACAAGTTCTGCTGGATGGGGTTCAAAGAAAAACGAGCACACTTCTCTATTCATATACATCATGTGTTGTGATTATGATTGTATTGCTGCCTCATTTTCTTAGTTCATTCTGTTTCTTTTTCAAATATATATGGGCATGTTGTGATTACTATATGAAATATTAGTCATTTTCGTGATTGGAAAAATAAAGAGAGATGAGTTCAATGTTTTGGCTTATCAGGTTAGTTGGGGAGGGATTTTAGTGTAGCGGTCTAGCTCTTTCTTGATAGTGTTGTGTGCTTCTTAAGATAACAAACTAGGATATGAAAAATTTCTTCATCATATATCTTACATGATTTTTTGAATTTATATGTTTTTTCACATGGTAAGAACCGTAAGATGCAACACTACCATTAACAATTCGTTCATGTTTTAGTGGAAATATTGTACTTTACTAAAATGCAAAATGTTTATCGACCACAAATTCATAAGTTTCTTTGGCATGTTTGTAATGGTGGAACTAATGCCTAAGTGCATCTTGGAGAGCTAATCTAAATCAAGGACCAAAGTTTTTCAGTTTAATTGATTGTCATATTTCTTTTATCATAAATATAACTGCCATAGTTTCTGCTAAAACTAGGGAATCAAGGGAAGTGTTTACCTTACATCTTTCAAGGAAGCCTCCGCTCAAGAACCCCTCATCAAAACTCAGTTGGAAGGTATTCTGCCCACTGCTTTTATTTATTTATTATTTAGGACTATTTATTCATATTCCTATATCTCGGCAAAGTAATTAATTTTCTCTTCTGTTCAACATAGCATAGTAGGTATATGTCTATGAAATCTAATTCAAGCTGATTATCGATGATGACTCGATGTAGCGATATTGTTTCTTTTTAATTCATTTGTTCACTTCAAGATTATGGAATAACCTTTTTAAAGAGAAGGCCTAAGCCCTGCGTTAAATTAATAACGCCCGATGGGACGGAAACCAGTACAACGACGCTTACAACGACCTGCTGGGGTTACCAGCTCAACATTACAGCATAGGAGGACAACAGGAGATACAAAGAGGGGAACAAGCAGCGCTAACTAGGAACTAGGTAGATATCTTGAGCCCAGCGAAGAAGCGAAGAATCCTGCTGAGAGGGCGCGGCGCCGACACTGTCCAGACTAACAGACCTCCCGAACAGAAACAGAGCACGCCCAAATCGGTACAATAGTAAGTTTATTGTCCAAGAATAGTCTGAATGGAGCATTACTTCCCACGAGGCCATCATATTGTATTACCTAATTGTTAAACTAAGGCAATATATGTTGCACCATTCATGACGATACTTCATCTTGAAAAGACTGGTATGGTCTCATGAGACTTATTCAGCTACAACTTGTTTTTGTCCGTCCTTTGTTATTTTGTTCTGAATGCGTTAATCTGTGACTGTTACTCTATCCAGTTATTTTCATGGCTGCAATGAGTAGCAATCTGGGTGGCTTAGCTCTAGGTAGGCCTGCTAATACAGAACCAAATCCTACTGAGTGTGCCTTGTATGCTGCTGAGTGGACTTGGAGCATATGCGGACAAGTTTCCTTGTTTGATTTCTTTGCTTATGTAGAGCAATGTAAGATTGCAAATTTCTTCGAGTTTATTTTACATATAACATTTGGAAAAGTGGCAAAGCTAAACCTCACTTGATATACCCTCGATACTAGTTTGAAGTCAACAGCCAGCCAGTATGCCAGGAACAAACTTGAAGGTCATCTTGTACCCTTGCTTGCAGAGCAAGTGTTGTTGGTACTTGACAGTTAACTTTTTCCCTGCAAGGATTTATTTGCATACTGTGAAGTCTCACATATTTCCTCTATTGTTTCCCTTCAGGTCCACTGACAAGAATAACTGAACCAGTAGGGCTATCCTCTCAGGATATCAATGCACCTGGGTTGTGCATCCCTTTGGTGCAGTTTTGGGCTTTTGGCACCTACATTGGCTTTACCCTTTGGAAGCTCTTGGAAGGTAAATACAATGTGAACCGTCCCATGACCCATATCTGGAAGCAGAGGACAATTTCAACTAGCAGTGGAACAACCTCTGCACTATACATGATTAAATCATCTAAATGTGATCTGTTCCGTGATGCAGTTCACAAGAGGTCTGGCTGTGACCAACTGACCATTTAAAAATCGCTCTTAGGCCTTGTTTGGTACTAGAGTTTTAGTGGGAATTAGCGGGGATAATCCGCTCCAAACTTTAAATCCCCACTTATCCCCAATGAATGTTTGGTGCTAGAGTATGAGAGAGTTTAATCCCCACTTATCCCCGCTTATCCCCACTTTTCCCCCAAATTTTAGTGTAATTTTTTCAATCCCCAATACTCTACCCCTACCTAGTGGATTGGGGATGGGGTTTTGTGGGGATTTGGTGACAACAGTGATTCACCCAATACTCTAGAGTATTAGGGCATCTCCAACCGGGCGACCCAAACGGACGCGCTGGGCCGTCCGTTTTGGGCCGTTTGGGTGGCCGAACGGACACCCGGACAACGCCCCGCGTCCGCGTGTCCGTTTGGGTCGCACGCTGCGCCCAACGCGCGGACGCACCGCATATGGAAATTAAAAAGGAAAACAGCCAAAAATAACATTAAACTAGTGGTTAATTAAACTTAGCCCTATTTTGGGCAATTTTTACACAAAAGAAAGCCCTATATGGGCTTTAAACTAAAAAAAAAGAAACCCTAGACAGGGTTTGCGAGCACGGTGGCCGCCGGCAGTACTACCCCCGAGTAGTACTCGTCATCGTCGGCGTCGATGACGACGACGCCCCGGCGGCGACGCGCTGTTCCGGCTCGACACGCCGGAGGGCACCGGGACTCCGGCCGGGGCTCCCACTGCGCCCTTTCCCGGGCGGAGTGCGCGTTCGGCGGGCTCGCCGGCCTCGCGCAGCCGTGCCCTCCGCGCGGACTCCCTGTCGGAGCTGCTCCTCCGCCGCGGCCTCGCGTGGCCGGGCGCTCCTCCTCCGCCGAGCGCGCGGCCCGGCGCTCCTCCTCCTCCCGGAGCGCCGCCCGACGCGTAGCCTCCTCCCGACGGCGCGCCGGCTCGAGGAAGGCCCACGCGTCCGCCCGGGCGTCCTCCCGGGCCTTCCCCGGCCGCCTCCTCCGGCGCGGAGGTGCGCAGCCGCCTCGGCGAGGTGCGGCCATTTGGCCAGCTCGTCGAGGTCCCGCGCTCGCCGGGACGCCGCGAGCGCCGCCTGCAGCTCCGGGTCGTTCTCCTCCTCCCGGGCTGCGGCTGCGGCCGGGGCCGGGGCGCGGGCTCGTTGATGTAGAGGCCGCCGGGGCGGCGGCCAGCCCGCCTAGCGGCTGTGCTCGGCCGCGCGCGAGGCCGCGCCGTCGCGGATGTGAAGCATGTGCGCCGGCGCGCATCGTGCTCCACCTCGAACCACAAGTCCCAGTTGGGACTTGCATCGCCGTACGCGGGGTCGTGCCGGAGGTCCGCCGGCAGCTGAGCGCGGCGCCTCCGGATCTCGGCGTAGCGGGCGCGGCCGGAGCCCGGGATGGGCGGCACCGGAACCCGATCTGGGCTCAGGTGTCAGCCGTGGGGGAGGTGCACGTCCCCACACGGCATTGGGACGCCGGCGTCCCGAACATCCGCGCCACCGCTACGGTGACATAGATCCGCTCGCGTCCGGGAGGCGCCGGCGGCCCCATTGCGAACGCCGGCGGCGCGACTTGCCGGCTGCTGCCGGCCTCGTGGTCGTTGGCGGACGGCTCGAACTCGCGCTTCGGGGCCATGGCGGCGCGGAAGCTTCGAGCTCGCGCGTGCGGCCGGAGTGGAAAGTGGGGACTGGATAGGGACCGTCCCCTTCCCCAGTCGTCCACATTTAATAGGACTGGGGCACCGACAGGTGGGCCAGCCACGCGGACAGGGCGGACACGCGAGGACGCTGCGTGCCATCCGCGGCCACGCAAACCCGGCCCAGATTTGGGCCGGGCTTGCGTCGTTCCGGACGCCGCGGCCGTCCGCTTTTGCGGTGCGTCCCCGCGTTGGGTCGGGTTTTTGTCCGGCTGGACCCATCCGGACGCGGCGCGGGATGGGTCGCCCAAACAAGACCTTAGTTGGGTTAGCCAGTTCGCTCTGCAACACAGTATTCACTTGGACAATCAATCGCTACTGTTGGCTTCTGCTTGCCGTTTGCTAGTTTACACGTGAACAGCTCGCCTGGTTTCTTTAACCGAGATACTTCTGACTTGGAAGCCATACCAATATAAACTTTGCAACTGAATTGTGGGACCCCTCCTGTAGAGGAGAGAACCCTTCAAAAATAAGCGTATGCTGCTTATTGTGGCGTGCACACGGTATTCTTTAGTAAAAGGCGAAAGAATAGTTCGCTTTGTGCTCACCACGCAGCTGCGTGCTTCCCCAGTGCAGCCTGGCCGCCTTCTTATAGAGCTGCCGGCGAGCGCTCCTCTCTGCGCGAGCGGTGTGGGACTAAAAACGGGAGCTGAATCGAGAGTCTCCACGGCAGGGCGAGTGGGCTACGATACTCTATTGGACCTGGGCCTCCAGGACAAGGAAAGCGCAGACTCTGGCTCACTTCATTCGACGACTTTGAATGTGATGATGATAAAATCCTCATGACCAAGGGACACGAAAAAAATTCCGTGTATGCAACTAAGAAGAACAGTTGAGGAATGACAGAGAAATAAGAAAGCATTGTCTGTGTGATTTCTCTGTCACTAGGCTAGTCAGGAATGGCAGAGAAATAAGTTAATGTAGGTAACAACGTAGGCATGATACTGCGTGACTTCCAGTTTCTCCTGTGTCCTGTATTTGTGCAGCATAGCAAATCAGCGAAGGAGATATTTGTCAGTGCCCGATGCTTTTTACCCTTGCGCCTGTAGTCTTTACACAACATTGACCATTGCATGTTTGAGATGTGGTTCTTTTTTTTTTTTTGACGAAAGGCAGTAAGCACTGCTTTCATTGATAATAGGAGGAAAAAACACGCAGAGTGAACAACTCTGAACTTACAAGAAACAGAAAATCAGAAAAGACACCAAAACAAAAGGAAAGGAAGAGAAAGTTTCAGCAGAACTGAAACCAAAACAAAGCTATACACCGAGTGCTAGAACTCCGAGCAAACTGAAGTTTTACTTCAGCGAGACACCAAAAAGCTCTTGCCAATTCAGTCAAGTTCTCGTGGTCTGTGAGCCAATCTCCTTAGTAATGTGCGCCCTGCAAACAACCAGTCTTGCGCTAAATCAATGATCTTCATGTAGACAGATTTAGGGGTGGCCCTCTTGTTGTTGAAAACGCGATCGTTCCTCTCTTTCCAGAGCATCCACCAAACAATCGTGACACATGAGTTCCAGGCTCTGGAACCTTGATTATTTAGTCCGTCTGCTTGCACTTCCCACCAATTATATAGAGAAATGGCACTATGTAACGGAGATATCAGTGGCCTTCCCATTCTTCTTAGAACCTTTTGCCAGACCCACATCGAAAAATCACAGTTGGCGAGCAGGTGCACTGAGATGTGGTTCTTGATTGTTGATCTAGGCAACATCATTGTTCATTCACCGATTGATTATCTGTACCTTCAAACACAAGAGGTAAAAGATACCACACATTAGATTCATTCAGACCCTGAGGTGTTGGAGTGAAGATGTGCCGTCGAGACCCTTGGCCCTGTAGTGCTTCACGAGCTCCGCCACCGTGGTGCTCTTGTACCGCGCCTCGCCATGGTCGCCGGTGACGATTGGTGTGAGCACCTTTGTGGACGTGTCTGTCCGCAAGAAGCAGGCGACGGAGACCCTGGGCCCCGCGCCGCTGGCCACCACGCGGTGCTCGACGCTCCAGAACCTGTCGTTGGATACCAGCTGCATGTAGTCGCCGATGTTCACCACTAGCGCCCCAGGCACCGCCGGCACATCCACCCACGCCGCAGTCTGCTTCTTGCCGTCTTCGTCAAGGCGGTCGACGAGGACCTGGAGGCCGCCGACGGCGTCCTGGAGGAGCACGGTGAGGAAGCTGGGGTCGGAGTGGCGGGTGGTGCCCATGGTGAGCCGCGGCTCCGGGCACGCCGGGTAGTAGTGCCCCGCCACGGTAAGCCCGTCCCCGTCCAGGCACTCCTGTTCGAGGAACCTCGGGTCCAGGCCCAGCCCCTCCGACAGCAGCTCGAGGAGAGCGCGCCCGAGCTCCCGCACCAGCCTCACGTACTCGGGCGCTATGGCTCTGCACTCTGGCGGGATCTCCTCCGGCACCGGCGCAGTCTCCATGAAGAGGGTGTCGCGCCAGCTGGCCGCGGGCGACTGGAAGAGGTCGAAGTTGCTCTGGTACCGCACGCGCCGCCCGGGGTCTCTGCTGTAGTACGGCGCCTTGGCCTCCGCCGGCGACTCGTGGAAGCGGCGCACGCACGCGAGCATGTCCGACATGGCCGTCTCCGGCACGCCGTGGTTCACCACCTGGAAGAAGCCCACGGTTTCCGCGGCCGCCTTCACCTGGGCCACCAGCCCGGCTCGGTCGCCGGCCGCGAGGTCGATGACCGGGAAGTGCTGCTCGTGATCAAGGTGATGAGGTGGACATGCATCAAGAAGAAGGGATTCGGGCGGATGGTGGAAGATGGAGGGTACGGCGGTGACGCCTGCGTCGACGAGGCCTTTGACGCCGGCCTTGGTGTCGTCGAAGGCCTTGAGGGCGCGGAGGCGCTCATGATCGGACGCCATGGATTATGTGCACAACTGTCCATACGTACGGCGGTGACTGATATAGTTTTAGTTCAGTTCTGTGTGTGGTGTGTGGAAGTAAGGCGTGGCTGTTTGCTGACCGTATGTGCATGCAACCAAAACTAGTGATGGCTGCTACCGTATAGCCATGAGGGCATCTCCAGCGGCGCGACGCATTTCGGACGTCCGAAATGTCCGTTTGCGTCGGCCCGCGGACGCGTTGTGGCCCAGGGCGACCGTTTGTGTTGGGTAGCTCCAGCGGTGCGGACGCATATTTTATCCGGGGACAGCGTCAAGGTCGCTAATGGCGTTTTACGTCCCGTCGAGGACTGCCGCCGGCGATTAACTGTTCCCGTGCGACGACGATCGTTCCCGCGCGCGCCCAATACATTCGCAAGTTTCGCCGGCGTTTCGCGCGCGCGGAAACGCCCTGCGCGCCAACGCCGTTTCCCGCCCCGCCGTGGCTATATACGGTGGACACCGCCGGGTGCGACGGGCACACCTCACACTACCATCCATCCATGGCGGACCACATGAGTTGGGAGCAAGTTGTTGACATTTGCCGCCAGCTCCACCCGGAGGAGGAGGAGGACGAGGTAGCTGCCGCCGGCGTTGAGGCCCAGCAGCTGGACCTGGAGGTCGCGGAGGTCGTGGAGGTGGAGGCGGCAGAGCGCGCGGAAGGGCGCCTCGCGGCGACCAGGGCGGAGATCGCCAACGCCATGGCCGAGCTCGCCGACGCCAGGGCCGAGCTCGCGGAGGCGCGGGCGGCCCTCGCGGCCCTCCGGCCGACGCCGTCATCCACGACATCGCGGACGACGACCCCCCGTGCCCGGGCGCTTCGAGTGCGCCGGTGACCGGCGGGTTCCGCTCGCGTCCTTCGAGTCCCCGGCGAGGGACGCCCAACGCCGCCGAGCTTTTGTGGCGGAGGAGGAAGCCGCCGGCTATGCGACGGCCATGGCTAGGGGTTAATGTGCTCCGACCCGGACTCGCTCCGGCGTAGGGGTCGTTCTCCCGCGCGGGTCGAGCAGGAGAACCGGAGCCGGAGGTCGCCATCGCCGCCGGGGACGAAGCCGTGGCGGCGGCGGCTAGGGACGAGGGCCCGCTTCGTCGCCGACGTGGCGGCGATCTAGGCGGCGGTCCAGGAGGAGGAGGACGCGGCGGCGGCGGAGGAGGAGGCCCGGGCGGCAGCGGCGGTCCGAGCGGCGGCAGAGGAGAGGCCCGGCGACGGCGGAGGCGGCGGCTAGGAAGGTTGCCTTTGCGACGGTGATGGCGCCGTGGCAGGACGAGATGTCCGTTCGCCGCCGTGCGCGGCGCGCGGAGTGCAAGAACCGCTCCCGCTTCGACGACGGCGCCGGCCCATCCGGCGGCCGTAGTAGGGCGCGCGACTGCGAGTAACCGAGGCCGGTGTAGGCCGCGCGACGGCGAGTAGGTACGGCCGTTGTAGTTTTAGGTTAACTCGACTAACCATCTCTGTAAAGATGATCCTTTTGGCCAATCAATAGTAATAAAAAATATTTTGCTTGTCTAGTCACTGCCGACCGGGCCCGGATGTACCCAACGCGGACATTTTCCGCGACCGCCGAGCATCCGCGGAGACGCAAACCTGGCGCATATTTGGGCCAGGTTTGCGTCTCCGCGGACGGACCGGTCACTTTCCGTCGCCCGCTGGAGCAGGGCCCGGACGCATTTCCGATCAGGGCGGACGAAAACGATCGCTCAGCGACCATTTGCGTCGCGCCGCTGGAGATGCCCTGAATCCATGATTGCTGACCACCCACCAGCAGCATGTACGTAGTATAGACTCCATCACTTTCTATGTCTGGACTCTCTCTATTCCCGACGCATTTTGGAGCCAAATATATGGCTACGCGCATCAAAGCCACAGATACAAAAATGGTCGTCAGGTTACTATTGTCCGTTTGAGTTTGGGGGGCACTTCGGGGCTCAGCCTCGGCCAACAGCCACCGTTGATCGCGACACCTTGCCCTATGTCACGCTTACCCATCCCTGCCATTTTCACCGCAACTTTCAGGTGTGTGTCGAGCTCTATTGTCAACTGACTCCGCCAATTGACCGTGTCAATCTCATGATAGCTAGGTTTCACCATTAGTACGGAGAAAAGATGATCAAACTTTCTATATATAAAGTATGTCAAAAAAAATTAAAGTTCAACTTGGGAAAAGAGTTAGAAGTACACTTGTCCGTGAAGAAGTAAGGTACACGAAAAAGTAAAAAAATAATAATGTTGGGTACTCATCAAAGGTGTATTTGTAAATCTCGGACTAGCCTAATATATTAAGGGTTCATTTGATTTATGGGATAGGAAAAATGTATGAATAGAAAACCCGTAGTACTGGGGATGCCATGTCTAAGTGGATCCTACATGAAGAGCAATTCTCTTTCATTGTGGTGAACGAATTAACCTGGTGTATTTTCTTTGAACTTTACGCTACAAGATTTTGAGATATGATCTTATAAATCAAACGGATTATGTAAGACTTTTTCATAGGATCTCAATCCTATACAAATCTTTAAAAATCTCAGGAATCAAATAAGCCCTCATTGTAGTGTGATTGTAGTCTTTAGAATATATTCTCATATTTTGGTTTATCCTATATTTCACTTGAATATTGGTGTTGGTTTATTTTTTAAAAACATCAAAGCTAGGACAAAGTTGGCAAATTTCAGATGATTCAAGAAAGAGTGTGACTAATTATCATGAAGATTAACTTAGATTTTAGTTAGGTGATGTTCAGTTGGAACTCATGTTGCAACTTATGTCTAGCACTAAGCAAATCTAGTAGGAAACTCATAAGTCATATAGCAACATATTTCAACCCAGATATTTTTTTCCAATTGCAGCCCCATTTATAACTTAAATATCTAAGTTGCAACTGAAAAATCTCGGTTGAAATCTAGTAACGCAACTCATAAGTCATGTTGCAACATATTTCAACCATGATATTTTTTCCAATTCCAGCCCCGTTTATAACTTAAAAATCTAAGTTGCAATTGAAGAATCTTGGTTAAAATCTAGTAGGCAACTCATAAGTGTACGAATATCAAAGCAAACCCAATGGTATGGAACTTGATTGACCACTAAATTTTTTTTTGAACAGGCAAAGGCCCTTCCGGGCCCTGCTTTATATAACCACGGTGAATTTACAGATTACATCAGGGACCTCAAGAAATAAACATTATAGAGACCAGCCCCAAACTATTGTAAAGAAGACACTAAACATATTCTGAGAAAAGCAATCGGGTCCTTCTTCACCGGATGAGCACAGAGGACCGCCGCCATGGCCTTCCTCGTCGGTGTTGGGGACAAAATCGCTTGGAACCGGGAAGAAGAGAGACTCCGCCGCTTGTCCTTCGAGATCCCTCCACCTGGAGGTTGAAGTGTTGAACCAACACCAAACGACATCATCGGCGTTGATTTGGGCCACATGCTGGCCATTAGGATCAAGAACCGAACTTGGGTGACCGAGATTGTTCTCCATGAAACAACAACATCAACACTTCCCCGCTGCCATCGAGGCCGCCCCCAAGCTCTATCTTGACTCCTACCCACGCCAGCACCACGCTGGTATGGGAGAAGAGCAAAACCAAGTTGCGAGGGAGAGGCAGATAAGTAGCACGATGGACCTTATTTAAGGAGTTGTTGGCCATGAACTCTTTCCTCATCTCCGGCTCCCAGAGAAGGAAGAACAGCCGAGGCGGACTGGATCAGGGCCCAAGAGCTCCAGCACTCTACTCCTAAACACCAACATAAAGCCGAAACTACATAGTAGAAACACAACCCTACTACTACTATATACATGGGACCTTCTGGCACCTCCCTTCCGCCATCGCCAGCTGGCTACGCCATCGGGAAAGGATCTGGCTTGGCCCGGCTGCTCACGAGCGACTCTCAAGGTTAGACGGGAGAGGATAAGGTCGGGGAGAGAATGACTCACCATGAAACTTGTATGAGATTTGTTAAAATTTAAACGGAATTGCTAATTCTAAGTTGCCTGAGATTTAATAAATCTCCGTCACCTATTTTAACCGTTAGATTTATTTGTGTGCCAATATTCGTGTAAACTTCTGGTTTGTGTTAGCACGCATTCCTTTTTCCATGAACGTGCGTGCTGGGCTGTTGGGGCTGGCCGCTTCGTTGTGGGATGATAGGCTTTGCTGCTTCCCGTGCCTTTGAATATGTGGTGTGTGGCCCTTTTGTTTGATATGGTTTGTTGCTTTTTCCATTGTTGATTTATGTAAGAAAAATGTGTGTAACTAAGGCTATAATTACATGTGATGTGCCTCTCATAAAAAAATGCACATGTATTACTACTGAAAGCACATAAGTGATAGCATACATTTTTTAGTTGCGCTTGGGTTATATATACTAGATGATTCCCCGCGCGTTGCTGCGGAAACTTCTTTAGAGATGTATCCATTTAGTATCGGTGCTGCACATAAAACACAATTTATAATCCTGATAGCTAACTCTTAAGTGTTATTTACATAAAAGACTAAACATGATTGATAAGGTAGAAGGAGATAGAATCATGTTTCTTCATAAGACCTTAGTAAATAGGGTTGCCCTATTATACAATTAACATCAGGTGCTACTTTGTTCGTGCAGTCCAGGGACATTCATAATTAGGATAGGCTCGTTCATGTCCTAACCAAAGAATATGCTAAAAAAACGATTGCTTCGTACAACAAAGATGAACAAAAATATGACATCATGGTTACAAAATCCAGGTTGCAATGTTATCAGCTAGAAACATACTTCTAATGATTTCATATTTATGTCTTTCAACGCTACTGCACAAATCATATTTTGAGAAATCCTTTGTAAGCCAGACATCAATGATGCAAACTAAAAGAGCTGAGATTAGAAAGTACATCACTTTTTTTGCGGGGAGAAACTACATCACTTGACCACGGGAAATGTCCATACAACACATGATATGAGAAAGTGTTCCTAGCTGATTTCCAAACCGTTTGCCATGATGTTGAGTATCAATAATCAATATGCAACACTATTGATATTTTCACAGCAAGACACTATTTTTGATGTAGAAATATTCTGCAATCAATATCATATATATGGGACATGTTTTCTTTGCATATGTAAGCCAGTGAATAAATTTCATAACAAAACAACATATGTTCAGAACATACCAGTACATTCTAAGAAGATGCCATTCCACCTATGGATTATGAAGAGGAAGTAATCATTGGGTTGAGAGATTAAGGCCATGCCACTATATGACCAACCAATGAGTATCAATTGCAGTAAATGGTGTATCAATTGATCGGCGTCTGTAATAGATTGGAAATCATGACGTGCATCATTTTCCATGTGCACGCAAAACAACAACAATATAGTTGAATAATTAGGCTAGCCATCGTGCTAGTATCATAGCTAGTATCATGCATATTGGTCCCACAAAAATGCTGATGTGGCAGCTAATTAAGTAGGAGAGAGAAGATTAGAGTAACATAGGTAGATACTGTATCATAGCGCAGATAACGAGAAAAGTTAATGCTAAACAAATCTTGTACACAAATTTGCATTGAGATTCTAAAAAACAATAAATATAGTATGACTATGATACTACTCCATGATACTACCCACTATAGAAATAGTATCATGTACTAGTATCATATGCATGATACCACTACGTGATATTTGCCACTATGACCAGCCTTAGACGTCAGGCTCTATATATGTAGCGACAGTTCTCACACGCATTTCATCAAACTGCCTTGGTGCTGTTTGACGGATTTTTGTACCGAAAATTCATATTATGAGTACGGATTACCACATGTCTTTTCTATGACATATGGGTCCCACAATATGCTACATATTTATGGGAGAATATATGTGTGATATTGGACTCATTTTATAGAGTTCATCATCTACATTATCATGGTACCAACATATTGCAGTTGGGATGAACAGTTCAAATTATATAGCATTCCGAATATTTGAAAGGTAGATGAGCTAGTTAGCTAGCTTGTTGAGCACCACATCGATCGGTTGCATGCATACATCAGTTGAGCAGTACGTGACGTGTCCCATGCAGAAATGATTATCAATCCATGGCATTGGCGTGTGGGTCTCATGAATATTTCTATTTGCTACTTACTTTGGCAACCAAGGATTACACGTGAGAAGCAAAGCAACAACAAAATCCTAATTAGCAGTTGCATGCCTCTCCTGAAGCAATATGGATACGGTAGCACGTTGTCGCACTCAAATTACAAGGGACACACGACCCCATCGATGGAGCTGGGTGCCGGTTTCTTCACGTACGAATACGTCCGATCGATCTTGTACAAGTGACGTCATGGATTGCGTCATGTACACGCCTAGGCTGGTGGAGATAAACCTGGTTTTAAACCACCAGCAATTGCACCGCACGCGTGACGAAAGGATTGAGCCCGTTCCAGATTAAACGTCTACGCGTTTTCAGCGCCCGGACGTGATCTGCAAGTTGATCGAGCGCCTATATAAGGCCAGCTTATTCTCTCTCGCGAGGGGGGAGACACACACGCACACCCGCGCGGAACGCCAACAAGTACGTCGGATCCTCTCGCCGCGAACGCCAGCCATGCTAATGGCACGATTTTAATCAAGCTGGACGTCCCGAGATGGACCGTACTGCAGGCCAGAGGCACACGCGGAAGCAAGGAACAAAGACACCAGCCTCTCGCGATTCACATATGCGTATTTGTTGATTTGCATCGAAATCTTGCAAACAACGAATAACATGTATTCCTATTCACCCAATCAGTTTGTCGATTTGCATCGAAATCTTGCAAACGACAAACGCCACACTTTCACCCACCAAATCTCGAGACGATCGCTGTGACGACGCAGCGGCGTCTATGGCAACTACTATGGGGCCAGGAGGGAAGCGCGTCTTTGATGGTAAGCAATAAATTTTGGCATCTTGATATTTCTTCCTCAAAGTGTTTATGCTACGACGTATATGCTCCGCCATTGATTGAAGAGGCAAGATCAAGATCAAAGAAATTATAGATTCCGCCATCGAAGCGAGGCTATAAATCATGGCCTCCCGATGTGATGGAATCGGCGATCGAATACATGAGCGCGGGACGACTATCCCCACGTTGTTGGTTTATCCCTACGATTGTGGATTACCTCAAGCAAGGGTGGTCGACCGTGGCTCTACCATAGTTACAAGTTCTACCATCGATGTGAGGCTAATGATCAAAGCTTCCCGATGTGATGGAATCATCTTCCAAAATATATGAGCGCGTGATCTATCCTATGTGGGTGGTGAACTGCGGCTTCGTGCAAATTATGATGAGCGCACGCGACTAAGTCCATGTGCGAAGAAGTCCAATTATCAAAAGATCTTGATCCTTACGAGGGAGCATGATTGATCATATTTACATCTACATCGCCTGTCACATGGAAGCGAGATCGTATATACATGATATTGATTTTGCTCCCACAAGGAAGCGAGATTGGTATATTTTTGAGCATCATCCGACATACATATGTGATACTATTCGACATCGACACCTTGGCCAAGTGTCGACGAGACAATGGCTACATATCATACCATCATGTCTAGTGCCGACGAGGCCAGACGAAACTATGGCCAAGTGCCGACGAGGCTAGGTCACCATTATTATCGACATGTCCCAAACCTACGGGATAGGACACATTGTTGCTTGGCACCGACGAGGCGATAGCAACACATACACATGTCCGTGTCTGATGAAGTCAGGGCGTTACATGACTGGGCACCGACGAGGCGAAAGTCATCCCCTTCATCGACATATCATGTTGGTCATACTAACATGGCGATAGTATACATGTGACTGGGTTCCGGCGAAACAAAGCCACCCGCATACATTTTCCATGACTATCACATGCATATGGATGAGCAATCCAAACATGACGACGACCATCAGCGCAGCTTAATCGGAGGTATTCTGTGGGGCTTGACCCTGCGGATGTAATTAACCGGATGCTTGCAAAGGCACCGGGAATCAATAAACTACGCAATCTCCTATGTCAGATACTCCATGAGCGCGACGCAGAAGGCAAAAAGGATATAATCCTATTGGAACATGCAATATGTATTTGTACAATGCAATGATATGAATAAAGTGCAGTGTTCCTTATATGGTGTTTTGTCTTTCTTTGTCTATTTTATTTTATTTCTTGTTTTCATTAAGCAAGATGGCACGCCCGCATATTTGTACTCCCATGTACGCATCTAGCAAAACCCCTACATACCCTAGGGGAAAGTTTCGCTACTTTTTGTCGAAACAAAATTGGCACGCCCGGTGGGACTTGGTTCTCCTCCCATCTTTGCTGCGCTTTGAAGGTCGTCAAAAGTCTGGTTATCTTGATCATATGGATTTACTTGGACAGTGCATAAAAATAAGTGCAAGTCCTGCTCGAAGCACCTTGACTAGTGCGTGCTCAAAAATATTAAAATGAAATCCATTTCATGTTTGGTGGATAGTATTCTCATGGAAGGAAAATGCCACGTCCAGCTCAAAGCTCATGGACATGTGCATGCAAAAACAAATAAGGTCCATTACAGGCGGTGGATAACTTGCTAGTGCAACTTGATCTTGGTATTGAAGTTGACAAGTTCTACAACATGGCGATGCACTATCATGGATTCCCTGTCGTGGGTGAGTCCTTTTCATCAATTATCAGTGCAATTTCCAACCCTCTACCTGCTATAGTTTTTATGGCTGCTTTCTTGGAAATTCTATATAATGCAAACAAGGTCTACAATTCTGCATTCATCTTACTCTACCAATTAGTTCATGGCTGCGATGGTTATGGTGCGGGCGATAGTGCATAACTGACCGCCCTACATGTGTTATAAGATGATAAGCCGACCAGCTCAAGGTCATCGATCATACTACCTGCAAGTAACACGGCCACGAGTTCGCAATGATATATTACAACCGGTTTTGTCAGGCAACCAATAAGCATTTTGCCGAACAGAGTACCGTGATGTTCTCGTGGAGTGGCATCCATGGACCACGTTAAAGTATCATAAGTATGTTGATGTGTATACATGCTGATTACCTGGCTTAAAAGCCATGTGCAGACTATATGTGTCACATATTTCTTTTCTCCAACACCACATTATCGACCCATCTGGTGTTCCTGAACACCGATGTACATTTTAAAATTATACCCGATTGCTGGGGCATAATCAGCTTTCAATCGACGCCAACACCTATGGGAATTATCCAAGGTGGACGATATTGATATCATCTAGGGCCAGCTCACCATGCTCCTAGTCGTTATGCTAAGGAATATGAATCATCTTCACATGGTAAGGGTGGGCATTATGATCCTGCTTCTCCCCAACATGAAGAAAGCACATTGGCTCCTACAAAGGCAGTTTCAGCCCACTCCAACATATTGGCTAAGGCAGCCACACCTTCCGCCTCATTGGAATGCTTGATCACGCCAAAAATGGCAACCCAAGTCACAAAGAGAAAATAAAAGAGATCAAGAACATCACCGAGAGCATACAAGGTGACCACATGCAGCCTCAAACAGGGGGCATGTGTATAAAATGTCACTTCCGTTGCCGATTGAGGTACGACATGGCTGGGGGCATAACATCCCAAGCTCCACCCTTGATGTGGGTCTTCTTGCAACACCTTCTTTCGTACCAAGATATGCACATCAAAAAAAAAAATCTAGCGAGCTTTCTATCAAGAACTCCGAAAAAATTGTACTCGACAAGGTTTATGTCCGAGTCAAATCAGATGGTCGCGTTCACCCATTTTAAGATATAAATACGTGGAAGCTCTCCCCAGCATTGTTGGAGAACAAGAGGTACAACTACACCGTCGTTCGCCTTGTCCAACGGCCATGACAACAAAAGAACCACCGCATAATGTCATCACCCTCCTGATATTGAGCTCTAGCCGAACATACGGAGAAGAATGGAGAAGTCCAAGGGTAACCCCCACTCTGGATACTATGCAAGTAGTTATGAAGCTACGAACATCGACGGAGGTGACTGAGCTTAAAAATACTTTAACATTTCTCTCCCTCTGTATGATCTTTGCAAACTCAACAAAAAGGCTCGTACCTTGCGACTTCACATACGAATGCTTTGGGTCTAACAATTTGGCATGACCCCATTCATTCCCTGATGCCACCAAGATTTTTGACCGAATCACAAGGAGGGCTACCACTTCCTTTCTTGGCACTTTATGCCTCGTACATGGGGGCAGTCCCCCAAAGCTACAAAAGTGGGGGCATACAAGGATGTTTCCCCTTACTCTTCTCTAGGCAACACTTCCCCATACACTATTCAAGAGGCATGCCATGACGATGCAAAATACTATTTCTGAAGTGGGTTACCTCAAACACAACAAGGTCCCTCAGGTTGCCATCACCACCCGCCATATGTGAAGTGTGGTGGGGCAAAGAAAAAAAGATCATCAAGAAAAATAAAAAGAAGGTCCAGCCAAGATATGGTCTGGGTTACATCCGCTCATAGTCTTCTGAAAGTGAGGATGAAGGAAATGATAATCCACAAAGGGGCACATGCCACATGGCATTTGTACATGATCCAAGTGTGAGAGAGGAGTCAACCTCCAACTACGAGGATGGTTCATAGATCCATGACCACCCTCCAAGGTGAAGTATATGAGGCTGCCCCCGCACCTCAATAACTTGAAGATGGCGGACAACTCACTACTGATGAGCTTGTCGAAGTAAACCTAGGCACAGAAGAGGAGCCGCGCCCTACCTTTGTTAGTAGTGCCCTCACTCCCTTGGAAAAAGAAAGTTACCGAGAATTCCTAGTGGAGTTCCGAGATTGCTTTGCATGGTCATATAAGGAAATTCCTGGACTCGATCCACGGGTTGCTACGCACAAGCTATCAATTGATCCCAAGTTTAGGCCAGTGAAGCAGCAACCACACCGCTTTCGCCCAGAACTGCAAGATAGCATTGTCGCCGAGGTGGACAAACTCATTGCCGCCGGCTTCATTAAAGAGGTACAATATGCTCGCTGGCTAGCAAATATTGTCCCTGTCAAAAAAAGAATGGGCAGACACGGGTATGCGTCGACTTTCGCGACTTAAACCGTGCTTGTCCCAAAGATGATTTTCCTATACCCATCACTGAGATGGTCGTTGATTCCACTACAGGTTATGGTGATTTATCCTTCATGGACGGGTCATCAGGTTATAACCAAATCAAGATGGATGAAAATGATGCAATAGACACCGCATTTCGGACACCGAAAGGGAACTTTTACTATACTTTAATGCCCTTTGGGTTGAAGAACGCCGGTGCAACTTATCAAAGAGCTATGACCACTGTCCTTGATGACCTCATTCATAATTCAGTTGAGTGTTATGTTGATGACATGGTAGTGAAAACTAAGGACCGCGCGAATCATCAAGCAGATTTGCGTGTTGTGTTCAATCGTTTACGGAAGCATCAATTAAAGATGAATCCTCTCAAATGCGCCTTTGGCGTACGGTCTGGTCTATTCCTTGGTTTCATTTTCCATCATCGTGGCATTGAGATATCTCCAAAGAACATAAAGACTATTCAAGATATGCCGCCTCCCACGAACCTAAAAGAGTTAAAATCCTTGCAAGGACACTTAGCATATATACGACGCTTCATTTCTAACCTCTCGGGGCGTACACAACCTTTTACAAGGTTGATGAGGAAAGGTGTGCCGTTCGAATGGGACGAGCAATGCCAAAACGCTTTTGATAGCATTAAAAAATATCTCCTAAATCCCCCGGTTCTAGCCGCGCCTATTAAAGGGCGTCCGCTTATTCTCTACATTGCTGCGCAACCCTCCTCTCGTGGGTGCACTCCTTGCGCAACAGAACGATGAAGGAAAGGAGGCGGCATGCTATTACTTAAGCCGAACAATGGTTGGCGCCGAGCAAAACTACTCACCTATAGAGAAGTTGTGTTTAGCCCTCGTATTTGCATTAAAGAAGATGCGCCACTATGTGTTGGAACACCAAATCGAACTCATTGCAAGAGCCGACCCAATAAAATATGTATTAAATAAACATGCTCTAATGGGTCGTCTCGGAAAATGGGCAATGTCCTTGATGGAATTTGATATTACTTATGTTTCACAAAAAGCAATTAAGGGGCAAGCCTTGGCTGACTTTCTCGCAGCGCACCCCGTGCCAGATGACTCCCCGCTCGTGGTAGAGCTGCCCGATGAGGAAGTATTTTCCGTCGAGGTCGAGCCCCCATGGGAGCTATATTTTGATGGTGCCTCTGGCGTAGAGACGGACCCAGATGGCGCATCAACAAGGAGAGCTAGGGCAGGAATAGTATTCAAGACTCCGCAAGGAGGAACTATATGTCACTCGTTCTCCCTCCTGAAGGAGGAATGTTCGAACAACGAAGCAGAATATGAGGCTCTCCTATTTGGCCTCCTACTAGCACTCTCTATGGATATACGAGACCTCCGGGCTTAATGGGGACTCACAACTCATCGTTCGACAAGTTAATGACATATATGAGGTACGAAAGCCCGAGCTAGTGCCATATTACAAAGCGGCTCAAAGCCTTATGAGAAAATTTGAGCGTATTGAAATTTCCCACGTGGCGCGAAGTAAAAATGCTTCGGCAGATGCCTTGGCCAAACTTGCAGCAGCGTTAGTGCTTCCCAAAGAGGAGCCCGCTCATATAGAAGTTGAAGAAAGATGGCTCCTACCGGCCGTCCTGGAACTAATACCCGATGAGTGTGAGGTACATCATGTCGTCACCACCGTCATACAGGAGGACGGTTGGCGCAAACCTTTCCTCGATTATTTTTGTCATGGGACTCTCCCTAATGATCCCGTAGAAAGGCGTAGGTTGCAAAGGCGCCTCCCTTCATATATTTATATGGCAAGGACCTTGTATCGACGTTCATTCGGTCAAGAGCTCCTGTTGCGATGCGTGTCTAGAAATGAAGCTGATAAAATACTACAGGAGGTCCATCATGGCATTTGTGGAGGCCACCAAGGTGGACCCAAAATATACCATAGCATAAGGATTGGTGGCTATTATTGGCCCGGAATCATGAGAGACTGCCTAGAGGTAGCAAGGTCGTGTCACAATTGCCAGATTCATGGTGTTCTCAAACACCAACCTCCTGTTCCCTTACATCCCACTGTGCCCTCATGGCCTTTCGATGGATGGGGTATAGATGTTGTTGGCCCCTTTGACCCTCCATCTTCTGGAGGTTATGTCTTTATCCTAGCAACGATCGATTATTTCTCCAGATGGGCGGAGGCTGTTCCCCTAAGAGAAGTAAAAAGTGACAATGTGATCAATTTCCTGGAGCGTAATATCATATATCGCTTTGGAGTCCCTCATCGAATCACCTCTGATAATGCAAGGCCTTCAAATCACATAAAATGCTGAAATTCATTGCCAAGTATAAAATTCAGTGGAATTACTCCACTGGGTACTATCCTCAAGCTAATGGGTTGATTGAAGCTTTCAATAAGACCCTTGGACAAATATTGAAGAAGACGGTCCACAAGCATCATCGTGATTGGCACGATCGCCTCTATGAGGCCTTATGGGCATATCGTGTCACTGTCCGAACGCCTACCCAAGCAACACCATACTCACTGGTGTTCGGGACTGAGACGGTTCTTCCACTTGAAGTAGAGCTACCATCTCTAAGAGTGGCTATTCATGACGAAATTACCCAAGATGAGCAAATCCGACTGCGATACCAAGAGTTGGATTCCTTGGAAGAAGATCGCCTTAATGCGCTTCAAAATCTTGAACTCTATCGCCAAAATATGGTTCGATCATATGACAAACTAGTAAAGCCTCGAGTCTTTCGTAAGGGAGATTTGGTTCTAGTACTTCGGCGCCCCATCGTGATTAAGGGTAAAGTCAAAGGAAAACTCGAACCCAAATGGGAAGGGCCTTTTGTCATTGAACAAGTATATGATGGTGGTGCCTATCAATTGATTGACCAAGAAGGGGATCGCCCTATGCCACCCATCAATGGGAGGTACCTGAAAAGTACTTTGCGTGATCTGCCGCACGCAAGTCGCCTTTTTTCCCTTTCTTTTGTGTTTATCTTTATTTGGATTTTCTTTTTAACATGGACATCAACGTCCTACAATAAACGGCTTTCCCTAAAACACACCATGCTAGTGATCGAAGTCTTGGTCACCCTTGGTCTAGTCTGAAGGTGGCACATGTGGCATGCATTAAAGTGGAGCGACACCTATACCCACTACACACGACACATGCCAAAGTGTATGCTTTCAGCAGGAGTGGTGAAAATTACTTGGGCTACTTCTGTGCACTGAGGTCCCATACTCTTCATGTTTCTTGCCATGTTTCAGGCTCCCAGAGGCACAACGCCCTGGGGTAACCCATAGGAAAAAGAGCAAGTCCCCAGGGTGTTTCTTCCACCGCAGCCAAAATGCCTTTGAGGGTCTATGTAGTCCACAGAGGTGCGCGTCTGCTCTTCAAATTCTGAAGATGAGTCCCCTAGCAACTGCCGAAGAAGGGCCTTCAAGGAGTCCAATCAAATCCTCTCGAACCAACGAGGAAGCTCCATCAAAAGTTCACAAAGTTCAAGCAATCTCCAATCAAAAAAAGTGAAAAAAAAGAGAAGAAGAAGCGAGAAGGAAAATAAGCCAATCAAAGAAGCAAGTCTCCACCAAGCAAGTCATGATCCGTAGGGGACTCATTGGAAAGAAGGAGGGGAGTAGTCGTGCACCACCCCTCAACAAGGCCATGAAAAATAGCCAAGCCATTTATCCCATAACCATTTACACAAGTCACCCTCTCCTACGTCTTTGTGTTCTTGAGACATGTGCAAGGGGCATGATGAAGTTGTGGGGTTACTCAGTCGCATGAAGTCTAGGGTAAGAATTCCCATCCTTCTGAAAGCATCATGGAAGCATGTGGTCTTTCACATAAACTCACAGAAACTAAATTATCAAGTTGCAACTGTCATGGTCCTTCGACGGTTCCTGATGGTTATCCCTTGGGTTACCATTTCTAAGGTCACATTCATAGCCGGTGTTACAAGGGAAAGCCAATATCCCAAAATAAAATGAAATAAAAACTTTGTTTTTTTTTCTCTCTTCCTGCTTGGTTAATTTTGTGCCGCCATGCGGCTTGTTTCCTCGCTTGCTCTTAGAGAGAAATATATATTTCCTCGATCTTTATGCAGCCTTATATGCTACTACTGCATACGTGTGACACCGTCCATCGTGCATAACGTCACCAATACTTTTCCAACGACTGGCATTCCGCATCAACTAATGCATCACCATTGAGGGCACCATCCATATTATGGCCATACGGGTGACACTGGGGGCATCAACCCTTTGGTAGTCATACCACCAACACTGGGGGCATCATCGCCTCCTAGTTCATCTACATCGTCGATGATATTCCGACGTTTCAAATATGGGAGCAGCAAGACACGCCAGTGCGGTCAGTGTTAAGCTGTGAAACCCAACAAGTATACGATGGCTGGCACCGTAGTTACTTCACGGTCGCATCGAGCTTGATAAAATTGTTGTTGCGGTTCAAGGCTTAGAATCGCTCATGGGTATAATCCATTGGCTGGCACCATCAACTGGTCGCAGTGGATCCCAATATCCATTGGCTGGCACCACCAAGTTGGTCGCAATGGAGTGTTCAATATTCATTGGCGGGCACCACCAAGTTGGTCGCAATGGAGTTTCGAATATTCATTGGCTGGCACCATAAAATTGGTCGCAATGGAGTTTTAAATATCCACTGGCTAGCACCATAAACTTGGTCGCAGTGGAGAAAAGCGGGGACATACCCCTATTTCAGAACAAGAGGTGCGAATATTTAATGATTTCCATCTCGCGCATTCTAGTTGAAATTAGGGTAATACACTTTTTGACCCATTTATACATTCAAAATCGTAATCCCATTGGTTACGTCCTATTACTAACATGAGCACTCTCACAAGGCAGGACATTACATCCTTTAAGCATGTACGATCACATACTTCACCGTTTATCATATGGTTGCTCCTAGATTGCATGACCAAGATAATGGAAAGAAATACGGTGGAACTACAAGTCTGTCAAAGACAGTTTCATACCAAATATGTCGTGTTGAGGTCCTTGCGGACCTTGTGCTTCTTTTGGCGAACCTAATCCATCGAGAGTTCATATCTCTGGCTAAAATGCCGGGCTAGCCTTTGAGGAGCAAGTCTCCGACTTATCTAAACGAAGTACCAGGATTTCTTTTTTGGATAAAAGCAAATGACTTCCCCAGCATATAAATGCAAGCTACGTAGATGGGACTCGCGTTCAGTTTCTAGTCGGCCTGATCAAGGCATATCGATCGTGTGCAACTTCAGAGTTTAGCACTAGCACAACAAAGGATCGGGCATTTAGAAATTCGTTCACATGATTAAATAATTTCACCGAGTCTAGTCCATGTCGCTTCGCCCATGAACTATACTCGGCGAGGGGCATTTGTTTGACGGATTTTTGTACCGAAAATTCATATTATGAGTACGGATTACCACATGTCTTTTCTATGACATATGGGTCCCACAATATGCTACATATTTATGGGAGAATATATGTGTGATATTGGACTCATTTTATAGAGTTCATCATCTACATTATCATGGTACCAACATATTGCAGTTGGGATGAACAGTTCAAATTATATAGCATTCCGAATATTTGAAAGGTAGATGAGCTAGTTAGCTAGCTTGTTGAGCACCACATCGATCGGTTGCATGCATACATCAGTTGAGCAGTACGTGACGTGTCCCATGCAGAAATGATTATCAATCCATGGCATTGGCGTGTGGGTCTCATGAATATTTCTATTTGCTACTTACTTTGGCAACCAAGGATTACACGTGAGAAGCAAAGCAACAACAAAATCCTAATTAGCAGTTGCATGCCTCTCCTGAAGCAATATGGATACGGTAGCACGTTGTCGCACTCAAATTACAAGGGACACACGACCCCATCGATGGAGCTGGGTGCCGGTTTCTTCACGTACGAATACGTCCGATCGATCTTGTACAAGTGACGTCATGGATTGCGTCATGTACACGCCTAGGCTGGTGGAGATAAACCTGGTTTTAAACCACCAGCAATTGCACCGCACGCGTGACGAAAGGATTGAGCCCGTTCCAGATTAAACGTCTACGCGTTTTCAGCGCCCGGACGTGATCTGCAAGTTGATCGAGCGCCTATATAAGGCCAGCTTATTCTCTCTCGCGAGGGGGGAGACACACACGCACACCCGCGCGGAACGCCAACAAGTACGTCGGATCCTCTCGCCGCGAACGCCAGCCATGCTAATGGCACGATTTTAATCAAGCTGGACGTCCCGAGATGGACCGTACTGCAGGCCAGAGGCACACGCGGAAGCAAGGAACAAAGACACCAGCCTCTCGCGATTCACATATGCGTATTTGTTGATTTGCATCGAAATCTTGCAAACAACGAATAACATGTATTCCTATTCACCCAATCAGTTTGTCGATTTGCATCGAAATCTTGCAAACGACAAACGCCACACTTTCACCCACCAAATCTCGAGACGACTGCTGCGACGCAGCGGCGTCTATGGCAACTACTATGGGGCCAGGAGGGAAGCGCGTCTTTGATGGTAAGCAATAAATTTTGGCATCTTGATATTTCTTCCTCAAAGTGTTTATGCTACGACGTATATGCTCCGCCATTGATTGAAGAGGCAAGATCAAGATCAAAGAAATTATAGATTCCGCCATCGAAGCGAGGCTATAAATCATGGCCTCCCGATGTGATGGAATCGGCGATCGAATACATGAGCGCGGGACGACTATCCCCACGTTGTTGGTTTATCCCTACGATTGTGGATTACCTCGGCAAGGGTGGTCGATCGTGGCTCTACCATAGTTACAAGTTCTACCATCGATGTGAGGCTAATGATCAAAGCTTCCCGATGTGATGGAATCATCTTCCAAAATATATGAGCGCGTGATCTATCCTATGTGGGTGGTGAACTGCGGCTTCGTGCAAATTATGATGAGCGCACGCGACTAAGTCCATGTGCGAAGAAGTCCAATTATCAAAAGATCTTGATCCTTACGAGGGAGCATGATTGATCATATTTACATCTACATCGCCTGTCACATGGAAGCGAGATCGTATATACATGATATTGATTTTGCTCCCACAAGGAAGCGAGATTGGTATATTTTTGAGCATCATCCGACATACATATGTGATACTATTCGACATCGACACCTTGGCCAAGTGTCGACGAGACAATGGCTACATATCATACCATCATGTCTAGTGCCGACGAGGCCAGACGAAACTATGGCCAAGTGCCGACGAGGCTAGGTCACCATTATTATCGACATGTCCCAAACCTACGGGATAGGACACATTGTTGCTTGGCACCGACGAGGCGATAGCAACACATACACATGTCCGTGTCTGATGAAGTCGGGCGTTACATGACCGGGCACCGACGAGGCGAAAGTCATCCCCTTCATCGACATATCATGTTGGTCATACTAACATGGCGATAGTATACATGTGACTCGGGTTCCGGCGAAACAAAGCCACCCGCATACATTTTCCATGACTATCACATGCATATGGATGAGCAATCCAAACATGACGACGACCATCGGCGCAGCTTAATCGGAGGTATTCTGTGGGGCTTGACCCCGCGGATGTAATTAACCGGATGCTTGCAAAGGCACCGGGAATCAATAAACTACGCAATCTCCTATGTCGGATACTCCATGAGCGCGACGCGAAGGCAAAAAGGATATAATCCTATTGGAACATGCAATATGTATTTGTACAATGCAATGATATGAATAAAGTGCAGTGTTCCTTATATGGTGTTTTGTCTTTCTTTGTCTATTTTATTTTATTTCTTGTTTTCATTAAGCAAGATGGCACGCCCGCATATTTGTACTCCCATGTACGCATCTAGCAAAACCCCTACATACCCTAGGGAAAAGTTTCGCTACTTTTTGTCGAAACAGGTGCACCCTACTACTTTTTTTTCTAAATGGGGGAAATGTCGCCCCAGCTTCTGCATCCAAAGGATGCACATGGCTTTTTTTATTAGATTATTCACGAAACCTTACAAGAAACAATACAAAAGATCAAACTCGAAGCAACCTTACTATACCTACAGTGGGATGAAGAGGGTGACAATACACCAACTCAAATCACCAAAACTAAATGACTTCCGAGACCGCCCAATAGCAGGTGAGAAACAGATCCAGTCAAGCAGACTCTCAGCGCACGCCAACGCACACGCCACAGGAGTTGCTCCCGCCGTCTTCCTCGACTCCATCTTCAAGAGAGATCAACGCATTAACCTTGCAAGACCTGCCGTCGATGCCACCATGACGCCAGACAGCTCCACCCTCCTGCACGTATACATCATCACGCATCTATCGTTGATACCCTGCAGCACTGTGGTGACCCTGCATACCACTGCATGTTGTAGTATGCCAGCCGTTGATATAACATTCACGAAGTACCATTCCGCAAATATTACATCCCTCAGAGTAGTACAACAGAACATAGCAGGTCCATAACTCATTCATTTATTATTACAAATATCATACACATGTCATCTCGGAGCTCCTCTTGAGTCCGAAGAGGAATACTCCTGGGTTCGAGGCGAACCCAACTTAGCTTACAATATAAGAGTCTCATTAAGTTATACATTTATTTCCTCGAGCAGCTAAATACTAAGAGTTCGAGCTGATCGGCTTCTACTACTACTCGAGATGTTTAGGCTTGATCTCCTCCGGAAGCCTCCCCGGTTCCGTAGACGATGAGGTAGTCTACGCCCTCGATACCTCCAGAGAGGTCTGGTTCTTCATAGCCGATGATCTCGGCTCCTTCATTGTTGTCGTAATCCTCCTCCAGACGATTCAGACAATCTAAGCATGGGATTTAAGAGTGGTATGAGTACGAGCGTACTCAACAAGTTCATTATAGATAAGAGGTGTTTAATGCACTAGCTACGATATTAGACCAGAAAGTTTAATACCAATGCAAGTTTTGGTAAACTTTTCTTCAAGAGATTGCTTTTATTCCAAAGAGCTATGTCCGTCAGCCTTCACCGGTTTACTAGAACTTCATGGAGCTCCTTTCCGGCCGCGTTCGCAGTTCCTTATCCCGGAACAGGGAGTGACAGAGTCACAGTTCTTTACACTCTGCGAGAGGTGTGTTGCTTTACCCATAAGAGATCTTAACCTTGGTGCCAACCGGCAGCTTTCCCGTCCACACTTCCTTCGGTGTGAGGCCCGGTATAAGGTCTAGCCAATCATGTTCCTCCGCTACCTCGAACACCCACCCGTTGTTGCATGCCCCGACCCTGGGTCCACGCCGGTCCCATTATTCCCGTAATTTCGGGGTGGACCCCGACCACGACGACAGTGCTGGGCTCTACCATACACTCCTACGCCGGTAGCTGCAACCCATCATAGACCGCATTACCGTGGGGAATTAGAATGGGATCCCCACCCTCCGGTTGTTCCGCAAGACACAACTGCTACGACAAGCAATGCTTTACCGTGGGGAATTAGAATGGGATCCCCACCCTCCGGTTGTTCCGCCGGATACAATCGCTACGGTAAGCGCATCCGTTGATGAACGAGAGGTGGAAACACTTTTGACTACTCCGTCCCACTCCGGATCTTACGGTTAACACGGGTATTACAAGCACAAGAATCATCGGCGATATTTGTTGTTTAATCCTAGATGGATATAAACCCGTGCAATGGAACCTCCACCATATCAACACAATCCATGGTTCCATTGCCCACCACATAGTCATATTCATAGTTATGAAAGTAGTGGTTTTGATTTTTATGCAATAGTGATAACCATAATACTTTGCAAGTAATTTGATAGAAATACTCAAATGACATGAGCAAGTGATGAACTTGCTCGAACACCGCAAAGTTTTGCGGTTGGATGGTGTGGACTGACCCTTGTCCTCTCGTCTCGAAAAATAGCATCATTGTCCGATAAGGGCAATGGTTAAAGAAGCAATTATGCATGATTCCAGCTTTAGGGTTTGTTCCCCCCTTCCGATGTCGTTGTAATTTCATGTGAGAGGTTAAATACTAAGAACATCTTGGAGAGACTTGATTTAGGGTAAATACAACCTTGAAATATTGTCAAGGTGTTTTTTTAAAGTCCAAATGCATTAATGGACTTATTTTCATTTTAGAAAATAATATGTGTGATTTAAATTCTTATTTAAATCATCAAAGTAGGATTTATTCTTAATTGTCTTCAAAAATTCTGTTTGGTATTTTATTCAAATAGAGAATTTTATGCTCGATCCATTTTCATATTTTAATTTATTTTTTTGAGCTTCTAAGCATTTCTTATTAAATTTCAAAGTTTCAGCATATATATGAATTATGAAATACCTAAAATACCCTTGGGCCCCACCCGTCGGGTGGCCCAAAGGGTTGAGTCAAACCCGAGCCGCCCCAACCGGCTCGGTCGGACTCGTACGCGCTCCCTCTCCTCGCACGCGAAAACCTAATCTCTCTCTCTCGCTCTGGCGACCAGAGTCGCCTCCGCCGTCGCCGATTTATCCCCGCCGCCCCAGGCCGTCGCCGGCGACGAGGTGCTGCGGATCTGGGTTGCCGTTCGACGGCGAACCAGATGGTCCGCGCCGATCTGTCGCGGGCGTCGCCGTTCGCTTGCCATCGTCGCTCCAGTGCGCCAGGTCGTTGGCGTCCGCCGCCGCCGCGCGTTGGAGAGGCCGTGGCCCTTCATCCGGGCGCCTCCCCGCGCGTGGTGCGGCGCTAGGTGCGGTGGTGGTCGCCGAGGCTTGGCTTGGCCAGGGCCCGGTGCCGCCGTGCTCCGGCGCGCGCCGCCTTGGCCGCCATGACCGCGTCGGCCACCTCCTCCCCGGTGAGTTCTTCTCCTTCCCTTCTTCTTCTTCTTCATCACCTCTTCTTCGTCTAGCTTGACCATGGCCTCGCTTGTCCTCGTAGAGGTTCTGGCCGTGCTAGTTGCTGTGCTGTTTGTGTTGCTGCTGTGCTACTTGTGCTGTGGCTGTGCTGCTTGTGCTACTGCCATGAATTCTTGCTACGGTGCTGCTCTATTCTGCCCATTAGCTATGCTTAATTCTTGCTATCTTGGTTGTGCACATTTCTGTGCATGTTCCAGAGCCACATGCTTGTTTAATCTTGCATTTTTGGCTCGAATTCATCCCCGTGCCTCTGTTCTAGTTACTGTTCTTGCTAGACATTCATGTGTATTCAATTTGGCTGCCCTGGCTTGATTACCATGTGTATTCCTTGCAATTTGCAAGTTCCAGGGTAATGGTATGCTGTCTCTTGTGCTCAATTTCATGTGTATGCTTGATTGAGCATTACTGCTGGTTTATCTGTATGATTCAGTGATGAGCACCAAGTGCTTTACTTATTTATCTTGATCCAGTGGTTCATCCAGCCTTGGATGTGCTTCTGGATACAATCATTTGGTTAGCCATTTGGTTATCTGTGAAACACTTGTGGATTATATGTGGCCAATTAAATACCTGGTCCATGCTCTGTTGCTTAGTGATGCTCTAGCATGCCCTAGCATGCTATGGCAAGCTCTGATGATCATGTGATCATCAGCAGCTGGTAATTGGCTTGCTTACCTGTGCCTGTGCATTGCTGTTACCTATCTATGTGTATGTGTGTGGCACAGATCAGTGCCGGTGCTTGCTCAAGCATCAGCTGATGCTTGCAGTGATCCTCTGGATCATTAGCATGTGTCTGTTTCATGATTTACTTGTTAATATCAATTATCTGTGTTGCTTTAATTGATTGAGTGGATAATTGATGTGAACTGTGATAGAGTAATGATCATCACATTTGATTGGCTTAGGCTAGATGGATTCCCAAAGTGGTTGGGAACCCTAGCCCTTCTTTGAACCCAATCAGGGTGATGATAATTGTATTTGGCTTGTTGGTTTGGCTGTTCTAGGGTTTGAGGTGACCCTGGCAGTAGTCATATGCTGCCCTAGGGTAGCTCCCCTATTTGGTGGCTTTCTGTGATGGATAGATGCTCACTGGCTAGTCACTTAGTGAATTTCCAGTAGCCTTGATGTTGATAAACAGGATAGGCACATGTTGCCTGTCAATCTGATGGTTTAGCTAGGCTAATAGGTGCTTTGTAAATTTGGATGGCTTCAAGGAGTAAATCCATGCTGGATTTCTCTGGTTTTGACACTGTGTTGTCACAACCAGTGTCCCCTGGTTTAATTTCCTTCTAGCCTTGTTTATTCTTGCTGGCACCAATTGGTTTAGTAACCAAATGATGATACATCCAGGGTTTTCCTACCCTTCTGTGCTCCCGTGATGCAAGCATGCTTAAGTATGAGCAAGGTTTGATCTTGCTCGGGCTCTTGTGTGATATACCTCACTCCGGCTCCTAGAATGTGTTGTTGGTTTAGAGGTTTGCCTTCGTGTTGATCTTATGGTTGCTTTGCTTGCCCTGCTCCTCCTGGTGACTTGATGAAACTTGATTTAATTCAGTGGTGTGCTGGAATAGATGGAACAGTGAGGCTGTTCTATCTGTTCTAGCTGTTCTTGGTGTTCTTGGTGTTCTTGGTGACTTACCAGTTCAGTTCTGCCGATGGATGGTTCAAGTGACTAGGGTTTGGCTGGGAAAAGCTTTTATATGCTGCTGGCTTGCTCTTGTTGGTCGACAGCACCACCTGCAGCTTGTGGTGACTCACCCTGGTGTGTGTGTGTGTGTTGCACATGCACACAGCCTTGTGTGCTGCCTGGTTGTGTGTGTGTGTGTGTGCAAGTGATGTGCACTTGGGCTTGGTCCCATCTGTGGCATGGACCTGCTCGGCAGAAACTTGAGCATATCACTTCATTTCATTGTTTGCTAACCTGCCAAGTGGAAATGCCACTTGGCATAATATGCTTTATGTTTGTTATTTGCAGGGATCAACCTGATGCTCCAAGAATCATGGAGATCATCAAGTACAAGGCTAAATGAAGACTAGCTTGTAGTGTTAGGATAGAACATTAATTTGTACTTTTCCTTTCTTTTCATTTTCCATTTTGTCCAATTCTTGTAATATGTTGTAATATTCATTTGTTCCAATTTCGAATATTGTAAGTGACAATGTATCTTGTGTGATTATTAATAAAGCTCAAGTTTTCCTTAATGAGCTTTACTTTATTGTTGTGTGATTTATAGTTCTTGATTAAGGCTAATTGTTTATTAAATTATCTTAAGTTTGAATAATGTGATATTCATTTGATGTTTGAATTTGAAATTCAAATTCAAACTTGGATTGAATTTAATCATACAACTTAATTTGGAATTCAATCATGCAACTTAAGTTTGTGATGCAAACTCTCCCCTCTCTTCTCAAAACCCTAGTTTAGTTGAATAAGGAACAAGTTTGTCGCACTCTCGAAACCCTAACCCTGTAAGGTGTCGAGAGAGAAACTTGTACCCCTTCGATGCAGTTTTTGTTTAAAAGCGCGAAATTTCCCCAGAATTTGCAATGCAATGCACATCCCTTTCTAAAATCTACCCCTCGATCGTCTCTAAACCTCGGGATATTACAGCCTTTCCCCCTTAAAGAAAACTTCGTCCCGAAGTTGTGGTTGTAATACCTGAAGAGTTCGGGGTATGTTTTCCTCAGGTCTTCCTCCTTTTCCCAGGTAGCTTCCCTCTCGGGATGGTGCTTCCATTGTATCTTGCAGTACTTTATCGCTCGATTCCTGAGTTGTTTCCAGTTTTCCTCGAGAATCTTCGCTGGCTTCTCGATGTAGGTCAAGTCTGGTTGCAACTCGAGCTCTTCATGTGATACTGGTTCATCGGGGGTCTTCAGACACTTTCGGAGTTGCGACACATGGAATACATTGTGAACCTGAGATAACCTTCCCGGTAATTCCAATTCAAAGGCTAACCCTCGGTTTTGACTCAAAATCTTGAAAGGTCCGATGTACCTAGGGCTTAGCTTTCCTTTCACTCCAAACCTCTGGAGTCCTTTCATCGGGCTCACCTTAAGGTATACCATGTCTCCAACTCGTGGCTCCCATGTTCTCCTCTTTTGATCGGCATAACTCTTTTGTCGGCTCTGGGCTATCTTGAGCCTATCTCTGATAATGTCAATGATTTGTTGTTTTTCCTTGACATAATCAGGGTTGAACTCTTTGCTTGCTCCGGCTTCATACCAGCATATCGGTGATCTACACTTTCTTCCATACAGAGCTTCAAACGGTGCCATCTTGATGCTGCTTTGATAGCTATTATTGTATGAAAACTCTGCTAGTGGCAAGTGCTCCTCCCATGATCCTCCAAAATCTTGGGCACAAGCCCTAAGCATATCCTCTAAGATCTGGTTGGTTCTTTCGGTTTGTCCACCTGTCTGGGGATGATAAGCGGTACTATAGTCCAACTTGGATCCTAAAGCTTCGTGTAGTTGCTTCCAGAATGCTGATGTGAACACGGATCCTCGATCCGACACGATCTTCTTGGGCACTCCATGTTTACTCACGATCTCTTTGATGTAAAGATCGATGAGTTTCTCTCCTTTGTCTTGATGGTTTACTGCTAAGAAGTGTGCACTTTTCGTCAACCGGTCCACGATTACCCATATCATGTCCTTCTTTTTATTAGTCATGGGTAGTCCGGTGATGAAATCCATCCCTATTTCCTCCCATTTCCATTCTGGAATAGGTAAAGGTTGTAACTTTCCTGCTCGGACTGCGGTGTTCAGCCTTCACTCTCTGGCGGGTATGGCATTCCGCCACATATTGTGCTATCTCTCTCTTCATATTATTCCACCGGAATAACTCCTTGAGATCCATGTACATCTTTGTACTACCCGGATGAATGGAATATGGTGTTTGATGGGCTTCCGGAGTATTACTTCCTTGATTTCAGCAATATCCGGAACACAAATTCTTTTCTGGAACCATAATGATCCAGATTCTCCGCGGTGAAATTCTGATGGTCTTCCTTCATCTATTCTTCTCATCTCCTCAATGATGAATGGATCGTCCAGCTGACCCATCATTATCTCATTCTTCAGGTTAACATTTAACTCATCGGCTACTTGCAACGCCGATAATCCTTCATGGGCTTCCTTCTCCCAAAGTTGTATTTGGGCTTGACTTATTTCCTTCCTCAACTCCGGTGATATTTCTTGTTCCACTCCTCCGGTGCTCTTCCTACTCAAGGCATCTGCTACAACATTGGCCTTTCCTGGAGTGTAATTGATGGTCAAATCATAATCCTTGATCAATTCTAGCCATCTTTTACGCCTCATGTTGAGTTCTTTCGAGTGAAGAAATATTTGAGACTCTTATGATCCGTATAGAGCTCACACTTGGCTCCATAGAGAAAATGTCTCCAAGTTTTGAGTGCAAATACAACTGCTTGCTAATTCTAGATCATGTGTTGGATAGTTCACCTCATGAGGTCTGAGTTGCCTCGATCCATAAGATATCACTTTCCGATCTTGCATGAGTACGCAACCCAATCCATGCTTGGATGCGTCACAGTACACGGTGTAATCCTTGCCAACTTCAGGAACTGCTAACACCGGTGCCGTGGTGAGTTTCTCCTTCAGAGTTTGAAAACTCTTCTCACACTCCTCTGACCACACGAATGGTGTGTTCTTTCTTAACAACTTGGTCATGGGTCCTGCTATCTTGGAGAATCCTTCAATGAATCTCCGATAATATCCTGCCATTCCTAGGAATCCTCGGATCTCCTTGACAGTCTTGGGTGCTTCCCATTCTAGAACTGCTGCTACCTTGCTCGGGTTAACAGCTATTCCATCTTTACTAATGACATGACCAAGGAATTCCACTTGATCTAGCCAAAATGCACACTTGCTAAATTTGGCATAGAGTTGATGTTCCCTTAGTGTTTGCAACACTAACCTCAAATGTTCAGCATGTTTGGCCTTGTTCTTGGAATAGATCAAGATATCATCGATGAATACGATGACAAACTTGTCTAGAT
>NC_061509.1:78913438-79029067 GCF_022539505.1 Lolium rigidum | reverse complement strand
ACCGGTGCAGCAAAAATCACATAAAAGACATATTGTAAACATTATAAGACTCTACACCGTCTTCCTTGTTGTTCAAAACTCAATACTAGAAATTATCTAGACTTTAGAGAGACCAAATATGCAAACCAAATTTTAGCAAGCTCTAGGTGTTTCTTCATTAATGGGTGCAAAGTATATGATGCAAGAGCTTAAACATGAGCACAACAATTGCCAAGTATCAAATTATCCAAGACATTTTACCAATTACTACATGTAGCATTTCCCGTTTCCAACCATATATCAATTAACGAAGCAGTTTCAACCTTCGCCATGAACATTAAAAGCTAAGAACACATGTGTTCATATGAACCAGCGGAGCGTGTCTCTCTCCCACACAAGCATTTATTCAAACAAAAACAAAAACAAAATCACACATACGCTCCAAGTAAAGTACATAAGATGTGACCGAATAAAAATATAGTTTCAAGAGAAGAAACCTGATAATTTGTCGATGAAGAAGGGGATGCCTTGGGCATCCCCAAGCTTAGATGCTTGAGTCTTCTTGAAATATGCAGGGATGAACCACGGGGCATCCCCAAGCTTAGACTCTTCACTCTTCTTGATCATAGTATATCATCCTCCTCTCTTGACCCTTGAAAACTTCCTCCACACCAAACTCAAAGCAAACTCATTAGAGGGTTAGTGCATAATCAAAAACTCACATGTTCAGAGGTGACACAATCATTGTTAACACTTCTGGACATTGCCCAAAGCTACTGGAAGTTAATGGAACAAAGAAATTCATCCAACATAGCAAAAGAGGCAATGCGAAATAAAAGGCAGAATCTGTCAAAACAGAACAGTCCGTAAAGATGGATTTTATTGAGGCACCAGACTTGCTCAAATGAAAATGCCCAAATTGAATGAAAGTTGCGTACATATCCGAGGATCACGCACGTAAATTGGCATATTTTTCTGAGCTACCTACAGAGAGGCAGGTCGAAATTCGTGACAGACAAAGAAATGCATTCTTAGCGCAGCAATCCAAATCTAGTATGAACCTTTCTATCAAAGACTTTACTTGGCACAACAATGCAATAAAATAAGATAATGAGAGGTTGCTACAGTAGTAACAACTTCCAAGACTCAAATACAAAATAAAAGTACTGTAGCAAAATAAACACATGGGTTATCTCCCAAGAAGTTCTTTCTTTATAGCCATTAAGATGGGCTCGGCGAGTTTTAATGATGCACTCGCAAGAAATAGTAGTTATAGCAAAAGAGAGCATCAAGAGGCAAATTCAAAACAAATTTAAGTCTAACATGCTTCCTATGCATAGGAATCTTGTAAATAAACAAGTTCATGAGGAGCAAAGTAACAAGCATAGGAAGATAGAACAAGTGTAGCTTCAAAAATTTCAGCACATGGAGAGGCATTTTAGTAACATGAAAATTTCTACAACCATATTTTCCTCTCTCATAATAACTTTCAGTAGCATCATGAGCAAACTCAACAATATAACTATCACATAAAGCATTCTTATCATGAGTCTCATGCATAAAATTATTACTCTCCACATAGGCATAGTCAATTTTATTAGTTGTAGTGGAAGCAAATTCAACAAAGTAGCTACCATTATTATTCTCATCATCAAATATAGGAGGCATATTGTAATCATAATCAAATTTATCCTCCATAACAGGCGGTACTAAAAGACTACTATCATTATAATCATCATAAATAGGAGGCAAAGTATCATCAAAGAAAATTTTCTCCTCAATGCTTGGGGGACTAAAAAGATCATGCTCATCAAAACCAGCTTCCCCAAGCTTAGAATTTTCCATATCATTAGCAACAATGGTGTTCAAAGTATTCATGCTAATATGTTCCATGGGTTTTTTAATTTTTTGCATCAAACCATCCATGTCTTAAATCAGGAAATAAAATAAGAAGCTCATTGTTGTCCATTATGCCAAACTAGTGTAAACAAGAAACAAAAAGATGCAATTGCAGGATCTAAAGGAAATAGCTTCGAGCACACACACGACGGCGCCGAGAAAAGTACTTTACCCGGGACCGGAGTATGAGTGCCTTTTACCTTTCCTCCCGGCAACGGCGCCGGAAAATAGCTTGATGTCTACGGGAGCTTCTATTCCCGTAGACAGTGTTGGGCCTCCAAGAGCGAGAGGTTTGTAGAACAGCGAGCAAGTTTCCCTTAAGTGGATCACCCAAGGTTTATCGAACTCGGGGAGGAAGAGGTCAAAGATATCCCTCTCATGTAACCACTGCAACCACAAAGCAAGAAGTCTCTTGTGTCCCCAACACACCTAATAGGTGCACTAGTTCGGCGAAGAGATAGTGAAATACGGGTGGTATAAATAAGTATGAGCAGTGGCAACGGCACCGGAAAAGTGCTTTGCCCGGGACGAGTAAACAAGCGAGTAGTAACGCAGCGAGTAGTAACGCAGATAAAACAAGTAAACAAGCAGCGATAGCGATATTTAGGAACAAGGCCTAGGGATTAGACTTTCACTAGTGGACACTCTCAACTTTGATCACATAACAGAATAGATAAATGCATACTCTACACTCTTTTGTTGGATGATGAACACCATTGCGTAGGATTACACGAACCCTCAATGCCGGAGTTAACAAGCTCCACAATTCAATGTTCATATTTAAATAACCTTAGAGTGCATGACGGATCAACACAACTAAACCAAGTACTAACATAGCATGCACACCTGTCACCTTCACACTATGTAGGAGGAATAGATCACATCAATACCATCATAGCAATAGTTAACTTCATAATCTACAAGAGATCACAATCATAGCCTACGCCAAGTACTAACACGGATGCACACACTTGTCACCATTACACCGTGCGGGAGGAATAAAACTACTTTAATAACATCACTAGAGTAGCACATAGATAAATTGTGATACAAAACACATTGCAATCATAAAGAGATATAAATAAGCACTTCACTATGCCATTCATAACGAGTGAATAAGTATTACGTCAAATATAGCCTAAGAGACCCACACGGTGCACACACTTGTCACCTTTACACACGTGGGACAAGGAGTCTCCGGAGATCACATAAGTAAAACCCACTTGACTAGCATAATGACATCTAGATTACAAGCATCATCATATGAATCTCAATCATGTAAGGCAGCTCATGAGATTATTGTATTGAAGTACATAGGAGAGAGATGAACCACATAGCTACCGGTACAGCCCCGAGCCTCGATGGAGAACTACTCCCTCCTCATGGGAGACAACAGCGTTGATGGAGATGGCGGTGGTGTCGATGGAGGAGCCTTCCGGGGCACTTCCCCGTCCCGGCGGCGTGCCGGAACAGAGACTCCTGTCCCCAGATCTTGGCTTCGCGATGGCGGCGGCTTTGGAAGGTTTCTCGTACCGTGGCTTTTCCGTATCGAAGTTTTAGGTCAGGGACCTTTATATAGGCGAAGAGGCGGCGTCAGAAGGTCAACGAGGCGACGACACAATAGGGGGGCGCGGCCCCCCCTCTGGCCGCGCCGGGCTATCGTCTGGGGGCCCAGTGGCCCCCCTCTGGCGACTCTCGGGTGTTCTGAAAGCTTCGTGGAAAAATAGGATGCTAGGCCTTGATTTCGTCCGATTCCGAGGATATTTCCCTACTAGGATTTCTGGAACCAAAAACAGCAGAAAACGAGAGCCGGCCCTTCGGCATCTCGTCAATAGGTTAGTTCCGGAAAACGCATAATAATGACATAAAGTATGCATAAAACATGTAGATATCATCAATAATGTGGCATGGAACATAAGAAATTATCGATACGTCGGAGACGTATCAAAGCTCTAGCACAAATATAGCAATCGATGCTTTCCTCTTTGAAGGACCTTTCTTTTACTTTTATGTTGAGTCAGTTCACCTATTTCTCTCCACCTCAAGAAGCAAACACTTGTGTGAACTGTGCATTGATTCCTACATACTTGCATATTGCACTTGTTATATTACTTTACATTGACACTATCCATGAGATATACATGTTATAAGTTGAAAGCAACCGCTGAAACTTAATCTTCCTTTGTGTTGCTTCAATACCTTTACTTTGATTTATTGCTTTATGATTTAACTCTTATGCAAGACTTATTGATGCTTGTCTTGAAGTACTATTCATGAAAAGTCTTTGCTTTATGATTCATTTGTTTACTCATGTCATTACCATTTTTTTGATCGCTGCATTCATTACATATGCTTACAATAGTATGATCAAGGTTATGATGGCATGTCACTCCGGAAATTATCTTTGTTATCGTTTACCTGCTCGGGACGAGCAGAAACTAAGCTTGGGGATGCTGATACGTCTCCGACGTATCGATAATTTCTTATGTTCCATGCTACATTATTGATGATATCTACATGTTTTATACACATTATATGTCGTATTTATGCATTTTCCGGCACTAACCTATTAACAAGATGCCGAAGAGCCGATTCTTGTTTTCTGCTGTTTTTGGTTTCAGAAATCCTACAAAGGAAATATTCTCGGAATTGGACGAAATCAACGCCCGGGGTCCTATTTTGCCACGAAGCTTCCGGAAGACCGAGGGGAAAGGAAGTGGGGCCACGAGGCGCCGCCACAACGGGCGGCGCGGCCCAGCCCTAGGCCGCGCGGCCCTGGCGTGTGGGGCCCTCGTGTGGCCCCCGCGTTGCCCTTCCGCCTACTTAAAGCCTCCGTCGCGAAACCCCCGATGCCGAGAGCCACGATACGGAAAACCTTGCGAGACGCCGCCGCCGCCAATCCCATCTCGGGGGATTCTGGAGATCACCTCCGGCACCCTGCCGGAGAGGGGAATCATCTCCCGGAGGACTCTTCACCGCCATGGTCGCCTCCGGAGTGATGAGTGAGTAGTTCACCCCTGGACTATGGATCCATAGCAGTAGCTAGATGGTTGTCTTCTCCTCATGTGCTTCATTGTCGGATCTTGTGAGCTGCCTAACATGATCAAGATCATCTATCTGTAATACTATATGTTGTGTTGTCGGGATCCGATGGATAGAGAATACTATGTTATGTTAATTATCAAGTTATTACCTATGTGTTGTTTATGATCTTGCATGCTCTCCGTTATTAGTAGAGGCTCGGCCAAGTTTTTGCTCTTAACTCCAAGAGGGAGTATTTATGCTCGATAGTGGGTTCATGCCTCCATTAAATCCGGGACGGTGACGAGAAAGTTCTAAGGTTGTGGATGTCGTTGTTGCCACTAGGGATAAAACATTGATGCTATGTCCAGAGGATGTAGTTATTGATTACATTACGCACCATACTTAATGCAATTGTCTCGTTGTTTTACAACTTAATACTTGGAAGGGGTTCGGATGATAACTCTGAAGGTGGACTTTTTAGGCATAGATGCATGCTTGGATAGCGGTCTATGTACTTTGTCGTAATGCCCAATTAAATCTCACTATATTTATCATATCATGTATGTGCATTGTTATGCCCTCTCTATTTGTCAATTGCCCGACTGTAATTTGTTCACCCAACATGCTTTTATCTTATGGGAGAGACACCTCTAGTGAGCTGTGGACCCCGGTCCTATTCTTTACATCGCATACAATCTACTTGCAATACTTGTTTTACTTGTTTTCGCAAACAATCATCTTCCACACAATACGGTTAATCCTTTGTTACGGCAAGCCGGTGAGATTGACAACCTCACTTGTTTCGTTGGGGCAAAGTACTTTGGTTGTGTTGTGCGGGTTCCACGTTGGCGCCGGAATCCCTGGTGTTGCGCCGCATTACATTCCGCCACCATCAACCTTCAACGTGCTTCTTGGCTCCTCCTGGTTCGATAAACCTTGGTTTCTTTCTGAGGGAAAACTTGCTACTGTCTGCATTACACCTTCCTCTTGGGGTTCCCAACGGACGTGTGTCAATTGCACGCATCAATGAGCAAGTGATGAACTTGCCTGAACACTGCAAAGTTTTGCAGTTGGATGGTGTGGACTGACCCTTGTCCTCTGTCTCTGAAAAATAGCATCATTGTCCGATAAGGGCAATGGTTAAAGAAGCAATTATGCATGATTCCAGTTTTAGGGTTTGTTCCCCCCTTCCGATGTCGTTGTAATTTCATGTGAGAGGTTAAATACTAAGAACATCTTGGAGATACTTGATTTAGGGTAAATACAACCTTGAAATATTGTCAAGGTGTTTTTTTAAAGTCCAAATGCATTAATGGACTTATTTTCATTTTAGAAAATAATATGTGTGATTTAAATTCTTATTTAAATCATCAAAGTAGGATTTATTCTTAATTGTCTTCAAAAATTCTGTTTGGTATTTTATTCAAATAGAGAATTTTATGCTGATCCATTTTCATATTTTTAATTTATTTTTTTGAGCTTCTAAGCATTTCTTATTAAATTTCAAAGTTTCAGCATATATATGAATTATGAAATACCTAAAATACCCTTGGGCCCCACCTGTCAGGTGGCCCAAAGGGTTGAGTCAAACCCGAGCCGCCCCAACCGGCTCGGTCGGACTCAGACGCGCTCCCCTCTCCTCGCACGCGAAACCCTAATCTCTCTCTCTCTCTCTCGCTCTGGCGACCAGAGTCGCCTCCGCCGTCGCCGATTTATCCCCGCCGCCCCAGGCCGTCGCCGGCGACGAGGTGCTGCGGATCTGGGTCACCGTTCGACGGTGAACCAGATGGTCCGCGCCGATCTGTCGCGGGCGTCGCCGTTCGCTTGCCATCGTCGCTCCAGTGCGCTAGGTCGTTGGCGTCCGCCGCCGCCGCGCGTTGGAGAGGTCGTGGCCCTTCATCCAGGTGCCTCCCCTGCGCGTGGTGCAGCACTAGGTGCGGTGGTGGTCGCCAGGCTTGGCTTGGCCAGGCCTGGTGCCGCCGTGCTCCGGCGCGCGCCGCCTTGGCCGCCATGACCGCGTCGGCCACCTCCTCCCTGGTGAGTTCTTCTCCTTCCCTTCTTCTTCTTCTTCTTCATCACCTCTTCTTCGTCTAGCTTGACCATGGCCTGCTTGTCCTCGTAGAGGTTCTGGCCGTGCTAGTTGCTGTGCTGTTTGTGTTGCTGCTGTGCTACTTGTGCTGTGGCTGTGCTGCTTGTGCTACTGCCATGAATTCTTGCTACGGTGCTGCTCTATTCTGCCCATTAGCTATGCTTAATTCTTGCTATCTTGGTTGTGCACATTTCTTTGCATGTTCCAGAGCCACATGCTTGTTTAATCTTGCATTTTTGGCTCGAATTCATCCCTGTGCCTCTGTTCTAGTTACTGTTCTTGCTAGACATTCATGTGTATTCAATTTGGCTGCCCTGGCTTGATTACCATGTGTATTCCTTGCAATTTGCAAGTTCCAGGGTAATGGTATGCTGTCTCTTGTGCTCAATTTCATGTGTATGCTTGATTGAGCATTACTCGTCGGTTTATCTGTATGATTCAGTGATGAGCACCAAGTGCTTTACTTATTTATCTTGATCCAGTGGTTCATCCAGCCTTGGATGTGCTTCTGGATACAATCATTTGGTTAGCCATTTGGTTATCTGTGAAACACTTGTGGATTATCTGTGGCCAATTAAATACCTGGTCCATGCTCTGTTGCTTAGTGATGCTCTAGCATGCCCCGGCATGCTATGGCAAGCTACGATGATCATGTGATCATCGGCAGTCAGTAATTGGCTTGCTTACCGTGCCTGTGCATTGCTTGTTACCTATCTATGTGTATGTGTGTGGCACGGATCGGTGCCGGTGCTTGCTCAAGCATCGGATGATGCTTGCGGTGATCCTCCGGATCATTAGCATGTGTCTCGTTTCATGATTTACTTGTTAATATCAATTATCCGTGTTGCTTTAATTGATTGAGTGGATAATTGATGTGAGCTGTGATACGATAATGATCATCACATTTGATTGGCTTAGGCTAGATGGATGCCCACGGTGGTTGGGAACCCTAGCCCTTCTTTGAACCCAATCGGGGTGATGATAATTGTATTTGGCTTGTTGGTTTGGTTGTTCTAGGGTTTGAGGTGACCACGGCGGTAGTCATATGCTGCCCTAGGGTAGCTCCCCTATTTGGTGGCTTTTCGTGATGGATAGATGCTCACCGGCTAGTCACTTAGTGAATTTCCCAGTAGCCTTGATGTTGATAAACAGGATAGGCACATGTTGCCTGTCAATCTGATGGTTTAGCTAGGCTAATAGGTGCTTTGTAAATTTGGATGGCTTCAAGGAGTAAATCCATGCTGGATTTCTCTGGTTTTGACACTGTGTTGTCACAACCAGTGTTCCCTGGTTTAATTTCCTTCTAGCCTTGTTTATTCTTGCTGGCACCAATTGGTTTAGTAATCAAATGATGATACATCCAGGGTTTTCCTACCCTTCTGTGCTCTGTGATGCAAGCATGCTTAAGTATGAGCAAGGTTTGATCTTGCTCAGGCTCTTGTGTGATATACCTCACTCCAGCTCCTAGAATGTGTTGTTGGTGTAGAGGTTTGCCTCTGTGTTGATCTTATGGTTGCTTTGCTTGCCCTGCTCCTCCTGGTGACTTGATGAAACTTGATTTAATTCAGTGGTGTGCTGGAATAGATGGAACAGTGAGGCTGTTCTATCTGTTCTAGCTGTTCTTGGTGTTCTTGGTGTTCTTGGTGACTTACCAGTTCAGTTCTGCCGATGGATGGTTCAAGTGACTAGGGTTTGGCTGGGAAAAGCTTTTATATGCTGCTGGCTTGCTCTTGTTGGTCGACAGCACCACCTGCAGCTTGTGGTGACTCACCCTGGTGTGTGTGTGTGTGTGTTGCACATGCACACAGCCTTGTGTGCTGCCTGGTTGTGTGTGTGTGCAAGTGATGTGCACTTGGGCTTGGTCCCATCTGTGGCATGGACCTGCTCGGCAGAAACTTGAGCATATCACTTCATTTCATTGTTTGCTAACCTGCCAAGTGGCAATGCCACTTGGCATAATATGCTTTATGTTTGTTATTTGCAGGGATCAACCTGATGCTCCAAGAATCATGGAGATCATCAAGTACAAGGCTAAATGAAGACTAGCTTGTAGTGTTAGGATAGAACATTAATTTGTACTTTTCCTTTCTTTTCATTTTCCATTTTGTCCAATTCTTGTAATATGTTGTAATATTCATTTGTTCCAATTTTGAATATTGTAAGTGACAATGTATCTTGTGTGATTATTAATAAAACTCAAGTTTTCCTTAATGAGCTTTACTTTATTGTTGTGTGATTTATAGTTCTTGATTAAGGCTAATTGTTTATTAAATTATCTTAAGTTTGAATAATGTGATATTCATTTGATGTTTGAATTTGAAATTCAAATTCAAACTTGGATTGAATTCAATCATACAACTTAATTTGGAATTCAATCATGCAACTTAAGTTTGTGATGCAAACTCTCCCCTCTCTTCTCAAAACCCTAGTTTAGTTGAATAAGGAACAGGTTTGTCGCACTCTCGAAACCCTAAACCTGTAAGGTGTCGAGAGAGAAACTTGTCCCCCTTCGATGCAGTTTTTGTTTAAAAGCGCGAAATTTCCCCAGAATTTGCAATGCAATGCACATCCCTTTCTAAAATCTACCCCTTGATCGTCTCTAAACCTGGGATATTACAAGCACCATGCCACTGAGACTCGGCGCCAACAATGTGGTAGATGAACACCACTCCACCGAAGTCCACCAACATCCAGCAGCTGCTCCAAAAACGATGCCCCAAGAGGTAGAACGACGCAGGACACGCCGCCATCGTCCGATCCGGGAGACCCGGACCTAGGGTTTCCCCCGGAGCAGCACGAGTGAAAAACCGCAGACTGCGTCGACGATGCCTTCAAGAAGGTTGCGTCGACGAACCGCGGGAGAAACCCAAGGTCGCCGCCCCGCACCGGCGAGAAGCGGAGGAGATGGCGCAAACCGTCCCACCCATCCACCACCGGTGTGCCACCAGCGTGAGGCAAGGGAGGCTGCAACACGTGGCCGCCGCCCCTCCTTCCTCCGACCGCCGCCGCCCCGCCATCACACGGGAGGCAGAAGGTCTACCGCCGCCGCCGTCGAGGTGGGCACCCAGCCGCCGTCCCATCCGCGTCCGGGGGAAGCCCGCCGCCGCCACCACGCCCCGCGGCCTTTGCCCGACGGCGGCGGCGGGAGGAGTAGTATAGGGTTCGGGAGGGGGTTGGGTGCGGGAGGGGGTTGGCGACTTGTACCTGACTCGGCTAGAGAGTAAATCCTTTGCGTTGGAGCCGCTACTACTAACAGTCCCCGCAACTGAAAGACATATCAAATTATCAATCATGTATTTCCAAACTCTTACTACAAAGTGAGGACCATGAGAGAGAGAGTACCGGGCATGGGGAAAAGACGGCAGTGTTGCTAGTAGAGCCCTCCATCTTGACCAGGATAAAAAATTGAGGGCACGGAATGCATGTGCTTAGGGCATCTCCAACCGGGCGACCCATCCCGCGCCCGCGCGTCCGGATGGGTCCAGCCGGACAAAAACCCGGCCCAGCGCGCGGACCCATCCCTAAAACGGATGCCCGCGGCGTCCGGAACGACGCAAACCCGGCCCAAATCTTGGCCGGGTTTGCGTGGCCGCGGACGCGAAAGGCTGGTCGCTCGCGTCCGCCCCTTGTCCGCCCCTGGCCCGCGTGTCATAGGCATAAATAATATTTTTCATTAAATAGAACTCATTACAATTTTTTTTTGCTACTACTTCTATCCTAAATACGTACGGGGCCGGTGGCCTCGCCGGCTCGCCATCGGGGCCGTGGATTTCACTCGACGCGGGCGGCCTGTACGCGTGAGGATTCCACTCCAGCTTCCTACGGGCTGGGTGGCGCGTCGGCGGCGGCGCGGGCGGCGGCGCGGGCCTCGGCAGCTTGGACGGAGGGCATCATCCTCCTCCTTTCCGTCCGCGCAGCTCGGGCGCGCTCGCGCTCCGCCTCTGCGGCGCAACCATCCGCTTCCCGCATAGCTCAAGCTCTCGCAGGGCGGCGCGTTCCACGGCGGTGCGCGCCTCCGGGCGGACGCGGCCGGCGGCTCGGGCCTCGTGGTTGTCCTGCCGCCGGCGCATGCGCTCTTGCCGGCCGCGCTCGGCCGACGCAGCATCCTCCCGGGCGCGCCGCTCGGGCGACGGCATCTGGATGAGGTGACGGGCTGCTCGCATAGCGAGCAGCTCGTTCTTCCGGCCGAGGAGGTCGCCTAGCGGCGGCGGCCGGCCCGCCGGATGCCCTCGTGCTCCTTCGTCACGCGCGTGAGGTCGGCGAGACGCTCCTTGATGGCGGCGTTGATGTTCGCCGGCGCGAGGTCCTCCGCGGCGACGGGCTCCTCCGCGGCGTCCGCCCCTCCTCCGCGGCCTCGTACCGGCCGTCCGCGGTCTCGTGCCGGCCCTCCGCGGCCGCTTCCCCCATCTCCGCGTCACCGGCCTTCTTTGCCGCCGCCTCGGCGGCGACGCGGAGCGCCTCGTCGTCGGCGACCCACCGCGAGTCCGCGCGCTCCTCCTCGTCCGTCCACGGGAACCTGGCCCGGGCGGCGAGGGAGAGCTTGGCCCATGTGGCCTCGAAGGGTGCGCGGCATGGCGCCGGAGAAGGTGGAGGGGAGAGAACGGTGATGCGGTCCGGGTGAGACCGCCGCCGTCTTTATAGCCGGCGGTCTGGCGGGAAACTTGGGCGCGAGCGCGCGCCAATGACGTTTTCGCGCGCGCGGGAACCTTGGTGCGCGCGGGATCTTTCCCGCGCGTTCCACCGCCCACCATGGCTGTCCCGTCGAGGCCTGCCATGGCGCAGCGCCGCGGAACGAAGACGAACCACGTGGCGTCTCTTTGAGTCGCCGCGTTGGGCGCCGCGTGCGACCCAAACGGACACGCGGACGCGGGGCGCTGTCCGCGTGTCTGGGCGGCCACGCAAACGGCCCAAAACGGACGGCCCAGCGCGTCCACTTTGGGTCGCCCGGTTGGAGATGCCCTTATATTCACGGAATGCATGTGCTTAATCGGCTGGATACGCGAAGTTGATGTGGGAGCACATGGTCGATCGGAAGAGGCGCCGATGTCAATGGTGCATACTACGCGGAGTAGGAAAAATATGCAGGGAACCATAGATGAGGAGGACCCACATCTGGGCATGTTCCCGTACGTGGAGTTGAGCTACGAGAAAAGAACATAGCTAGTCGCCCGCTTGTCTATCTTGCTGCTTGCAGACTCGGATGAGCTTATTTGTACCTTAGGGAGAAGAGACGTCTTGTGGAGACGAAAAGATAAGGACTTGATGGCTATTTTAATGCTGAGTGGAAGGTGTTTAAACTGAGAACTTAATAACTATTCTGACGCTCAGTGAAAGGTGTTCATCCAAAAATTCAGGCTTAAACTTAAGAGTGGTGAGGTGGCAGCTTGATGAGGTGGCATGTTTGCATGTTGAGAGAAATCACATAGTGGGTTGCTCCTATTTAGGTATTATATATGTCCCTTACCGTTGGATTACGTTGTGACTCATGCTGATCTAGAGATAGATGGGTTGAAGTTTAGAATTTGCCGGTTTCACAAAGATTGTAAATAAGATTTTTTTTGCAACTGAAATTTTCCAGTTGCAATTCAGATTTGTCCAGCTGTGCGCTGGTTGGAACTGATTATTCCAATTGTGCGCAGGTTGCAGCATCGATTTTCTTTTCTAGTTGGGCGCTGGTCGCAACTGAAAATTTTCCAGTTGTGCGTGGATTGCAACTGGAACTATTCTAGTTGCGTGTGGGTTATAATTTGGATTATGCCAGTTGCGCGCGGGTTACAACTAGGATTTATTTTCTAGTTACACGTGGATTGCAACTAGATTTTTTTTTCCAATTACGCGCAAGTTGTTACTGGGATTTTTCTAGTTACGCACGGATTGCAACTGCAATTTTTTCTAGTTACATGTGGGTTGCAACTTGGATTTTTCCAATTGCGTGCGTGTTATAACTTGGATTGTCTCAGTCAATGTTAAGAAAATCGGTAATCGTTAACTGCTCGGTCGGCTTGGGAGTAGCGATTAATCGGAATTCGGACGATTAACTGATTTAATCGGTCAACTATTAATCGGTACAACCTACACAAATTAACACTTAAAACAGTTTACATAAGAAAAATAATAGTATATGAGCCTCTATATGTCTCTCCCTACTTCTCTAAAGCCTAAAATCCTAGAAAACCATGTACGCTTCTGCTCCATGACCTAATATTCAAGGTCACGAGTGAATCAGGATCCACTAGCCGAAGTCATGTTCCTTCCTTCCACATCTTCTTCTCTCACCTCTGAAGTTTATATTCTCCCACCACCTACCTAGGGTATGACCCCTCTTACACCTCAACCACCTAACCTATTGAAGGCGCTCCTGAACGAGCTCCTCAAGGTGGTCGAGCTCCTGTATCTGAGGTCTGGGTAACTACGAGTAACTGGTCTAGGAGGGCAAGGAACTATTTGGCAACAGTGGAAATGAAGCTACTGGAGGCTGCAATCAAGCGGGAGCTTCGCAAAACCTACTTTATTGGGGAGGGTTAGCGCCTGTATTAGCGATATGTATTGAAAATATTGTAACTTTTTTGACCAAATGTAGTAGTTAATCGGGAACATACCTAGTAATCGTACTTTCGGACTAATTAATCGCATTAAAGGATTAACACAAGAGATTAATGGTAATCGACACGGTCAGGCCCCTAGTAGCGATTAATCGGCCTAGTAATCGTTGAATCGTCCTAGTTTTTGAACAGTGGTCTCAGTTGCATACTGATATTATCTAAGATTTTTTTAGTTACACATAGGTTACAGCTCAGAATTTTCTAGTTGCACATATTGCAATTGAGATTTCACCAGTTACACATGTGTTGCAATTGAGATATTTTTGAGTTGTACATGAGTTGTAACTAAGATTTTTTCAGTTACATTAGTATTATAACTAAGTATTTTGGGTTGTAACTGAAATTTTATCTATTTTCGTGTGAGATCTTTTCACTTCGCACTACCCAACTAAGTCGAGATAACACTTCGGGTGCAAAATAACACTCGTTTACATATGCAACTGTTGCAACACATGGCATGTAACTGAAAAAATAGTGTATGCAACTAAGTAGTGTGCAACCGAATGATAATTACACAAGGTATGCAACTGTTGCCACACATGGCATGTAACTGAAAAAATAGTACTTACACGGTGTCGCTGTCTGTTATCTATTTTTCTAATCTACAGTAACAACGCGAACCTACAAGAAAATGAAACATGTTCACCTGTGGGCTGTCACCGCTATAATTGGATACTTATTCGTGGGCTGGACATAGCTCATGGCCGAAACACAAACATATATACATGCAGATCAGCTGAACTCTAGGCGTGCCTAAACTTAAATGTATTTAGATATTCGAATGCAGACAAAGGTTTAGACAATTTTCGTGTGTGGAACGGAAGGAGTAGTTGTACGTGCTCCGCGTGCTAGGAAAGGGCCACCCTAGCGTGCTGCATGCGTGTATACACGCAGGGGTGGACATAAAGCTCAAGGCTCGAGGTTCGGTTCGAGCTCGACAAGGCTCGGCTCGGGCTCAACTCGGCTCGAAGGTCGGACAAGCCAAGCCTAAACCTTCCAATCAAGGCTCGAGGCTCGACAAGCCCGCTCGATGAAGCTCGCAAGCCGGCTCGAAGGCTCGATGTAATAAAAAATAATCACCATAACCCTCACTAAATATATAACATTTGACAATTATAAACAACAATTGAACATTAATACATTCATAAAATTATCTAACAAGCCTCAGAGAGTACCAATAACCATAACAATGGTATACAATATTAACAAGTTCACAACACAAATACATGCATTTAGTCTAACGGAGAACGGCGCACATGAAAAGTAGAGACGGCAATATCATTTCAGTCACAAGTCATAACATATAAGCAGTCTCATGTTTTAAGAAAGCATCGTTCTGGGACAAGGCATTTCTGAACCCAGGTGTAGATGCTCTTGATTTAATAAAAAATTCGAAACAAATAGCAAAAAAAATTAAAAAAAATCTGAATTTTTTGGAAAATGAACATGAACACTTGTTCTAACTTTACACCAAAAATCTCCAGAAAAAGACTTACGTAGTGATCTGTGCAAAAAAGACAAATTGAAGTGATGTAAGAAACAAATCTAGACGTTCTAAACAGCACCGTATTTTAGCTATTTTGCACAAACCACTATAGATGTCTTTTCTCGGAAATTTTTGGTGTGCAGTTAGAACACTTGTTCATATTCATTGTCCAAAAATATTAGATTTTTTAAAATTATTTTACTATTTGTTTTAATTTTTTTATTAAACCAGGAGCATCTACACCCCAGTTCAGATTTGGTTTTTCGATCGTTCTGCTACTACATAGAACAACTTTCAGCTGAGAGAAGGCACGCATCATAACTATGCAGGAAGGTTACAAAGCGGCAAGTGCAGACCTATACTTACGATTTTATATATCCATCCAACAGTCAGTATACAACCAGGCCTTGTAGTTCTCGAAAATTTGTAAGCTATAGCGTTTAGTATAGTAGCTCTTTTGTCAATCAATAGCAAGCCAGGTAGTGGCTGGGAAGTCACATTCACGACAAGAAGAGTAGACAATATGCCCATTGGTCTTTACCATGAACTGAATGCAATGCTACTTCAAATTATTTCATAACAAAAGGAGGCTTCAAAACTGTAGCCAAATTCCACTACTACCGGCTACCACACATGATTTCATCAAAAGGATTTTAACTGCTCGGAATTCAGTACTAACAATTCCAGCAACTTGGTCAAGATCACGCCATCCCTGGGAGGTGATTAGTCCTCCACTGCAGAAAAAATCCACACAAGAGCAGCCTGTCGGTGAAGGAAGAGCACCCGGTGTAGGAGCCTAGGTGGAGCATCCGGGGAACAACCAAAGAGAATCAGCGAGGGAAGAACCAAAGAGGAGTAGCCCGCTGGTCCGGACGAACGACGACGGAGGGCGGCGGCCGCCGCCGCCGCTAGATCCGTGGGGCAGGAATGGAGGTCCGCGGCCGGAGACGGAGTGGAGGCGCAAGACGACGCCGACGCGAGTGTTACCTGTAGGAAACGCCATGGAAGGAGCTCACCGTGGCGGCGGCCGGCGACGGCGCTTGAGGGATTGCAGAGGAATGGGGAGTTGGGGACAGGAGGGGAGGGGAATCACGATGGACTCTGCCTCTGGTACCTGTATTCGCTTAATTGGGCTGGGCTATGGCAGTCGGCTCACGAGCCGAGCCTCGAGCCTGACAAGCCAAGCCTCGAGCCTGAGTTCTGGGAAAATTTTAGTGGCAAGCCGAGCCAGGCTTGGCTCGAAATTTCACGAGCCTGACCGAGCCGAGCCACGAGCCGGCTCGGCTCGATTCCACCCCTATATACACGAAGTCAATCAAAGCAAGTAATCAACCTAGGAACTCTCACATCACTCTCCATCACAGAGCCCGGCTGCCGGCCGTCAGCATGGCCGCCACCAACACTACAGACCGCCGCCAAGCTCTGCAGGCGTTCGACGACACCAAGGCTGGCGTGAAGGGCCTCGTCGACGCCGGCGTCACCACCGTCCCGCCCATCTTCCACCACCCTCCCGATTCCCTCCCCACTTCTTCCTCCTCGGTCACCATCCCGGTGATCGACCTCTCTGCCCGCCGGCCCGATGTGGTGGCCCAGGTGAAGGCGGCGGCGGAGACGGTGGGCTTCTTCCAGGTGGTGAACCACGGCGTGCCAGCCGTCCTCCTCGCCGAGACGCTCGCGTCCGTCCGCCGCTTCCACGAGTCGCCACCGGAGGCCAAGGCGCCGTACTACACCCGCGACCTCGCCAAGAAGCTCCGGTTCAACTCCAACTTCGACCTGTTCCAGTCGCCGGCGGCCAACTGGCGCGACACCCTCTTCTGCCAGGCGCTCCCGGACCCGCCGGTGGAGGACGAGCTCCCGCCCGCCGTGCGCGGCGTCCTACCGGCGTACTCCGGCACGGCGCGCAGGCTGGCCGTGGCGGTGCTGGAGCTGCTGTCGGAGGCGCTCGGGCTGGCGCGGGATCGGCTGGCCGGGATGGGGTGCGCGGACGGAGTAGTCGTGGTGGGCAACTACTACCCGCCGTGCCCCGAGCCGCGCCGCACCCTGGGCACCAGCCGGCACTCCGACCCGGCGTTCCTCACCGTGCTCCTCCAGGACTACGACATGCCCGGCCTCCAGGTGCTCGTCGGCGGCGAGGAGGAGGAGGATGATGAGCGGCGGCGGGCGTGGGCGGACGTGCCTCCGGTGCCGGGCGCGCTGGTGATGAACGTGGGCGACCTGCTGCAGCTGGTGAGCAACGGGAGGCTGAGGAGCGTGCAGCACCGGGTGGTGGCCAACGACAGCAGGGACGGCAGGGCCAGGGTGTCCGTGGCGGCGTTCTGCAACGCCGACCTGAGCGCGAGGACGGCGGCGAGGGCGTACTGTCCCATCGAGGAGCTGGTGTCCTCGTCGTCGGCGCCGGCGCTGTACCGGAGCGTCACCGTGCCGGAGTTCCTCTCACACTACGACGGCAAAGGCCTCGACGGGCGCCCGGCGCTCGATTACTTCCGACTTCGTCGCCCCTGATGCGATGCGCTGATCGAGTTGATGAGTAGGGATTTCGTATGTGTCGTGATGCACCGTGTGCACGTAGGAACCAAGACATTGCCTCCACCAATAAAAGATCTGAGTTCATTCCTCTCCGGTGAAGATTTTAGAAGCAAACGGGTACTCCATGAACTGTTAGCCTAGAATCATGTGGATGTTAGAATGACGTAGAAATCATGATCAGTACCATCGATCGATTGGTACCTACGTTACTGACAGGTCTGCCACCGTGTACTGCCAATCAACTTCTTGATCTGATTCCTGACAGAGACAAGCCGCTACTTCTCGCACTGCTGAATTATTGTTGAGAAAAGCGACCCGCATATCGTGTCGCATGAAGATTTGGGGGAAGTAGTTTTCATTCAGAGTTTTCATGGACAAAAGAAACATGCCGGCAGCTAACTAAACTGAAACTTCTGTCCTTCACACAGATTAGCTGATGTGACGTCGTATTTCTCAACCTGGCCTTTCTTTCCCTTCTTGTAGGAGCCTACACCGCTCGATCTCAGTGATATTATTTCTTCCTCTTTGCCCATAATTATTTTAACTGAATTGTGGGACCCCTCCTCTAGAGGAAGGAACCCTTCAAAAATAAGCGTATGCTGCTTAGTGTGGCGTGCACACGGTATTCTTTAGTAAAAGGCGAAAGAATAGTTCGCTCTGTGCTCACCACGCAGCTGCGTGCCTCTCTCGCTGCAGCCTGGCCGTCTTCTTATAGAGCTCCTGGCGAGCGCTCTCTGTCTGCGCTAGCGGTGTGGGACTAAAAACGAGAGCTGAACCCGGAGCGGAGAGCGTTCAAGGCAGTGCTCCTGGGCTGCGTGCTTGGACACGCTACTGGGCCTCCAGAATGGTGAAATCCAGAATGGCAAGCTTCATTCAACAACTTTGAGCGTGATCATTACGCCAAAAAAAAAAAACTCCGAACACTGTACAGCTCGTAATCTAGCTGCCTATTAGCAGCACTGGTGATCACCAACCTACTTCTTTTCTGCGTGTTCCAGGTTTTATATGCCCAGCTTTGGTGTGCCAAGTAACAATTGTTGAGTGATTTTGAAGTTGCCAGGAATTCTCAAAAGGAAACAAAACCTGACCAGTTTACTATTGTACTTTGCTTTGATGAATTCGACTCTTTTATTGCACAAATGATGATGAATTTAATTCGAAACCAAAAGCAGTGAGATAGGTGTTCTCTTGATAATTAAGCCCCGCTCCATCTAAAAACGAGAGGGGCCGAGGACATGCCTGCAACAAACTAGATGGTATATACTGAACTTGGTCTTAAGAAAACAACAGGTGGCAAATAATTTCTCACATGGACAAACAGAAATATCCACAGTTTGTGAACCAAACTACGAGGGAGCGCTCCTCTCTGCGCGAGCGGTGTGGGACTAAAAACTGAAACATAACAGCTAGAGGGAGCGCAGCGAGAGGAACGAGGGCCTCCCCCGATCCACGGCGGCGCCGTCGCCATGGCTACGACGTCCGCACCATCGCCGACCCCGTCCCCGCCGCAGGCGTCGGGCCCGCGTGGGCGCGAGGATAGGTGGCGCGGAGGCCGCGGTTCGGACTCGGAGGAAACTCCGCGATCGCTCGAGGGACTCGGCGGCGTGCAGGAGATGCTCGTCGACCGGCCGGAATCTTCAAGGGGGCGGAGGGAGGTAAGGTCTGAGATCTTCCGGGAGGAGGAAGGAGGCGCCTTTGACGATCTGGATGACTCCGACGACCCAATCGACGACGACGACGAGGAGGATGACATCCCGTGGGAGGAGCCCACGCATGTGACGCGCAAACGCGCTCGCGGCCGGCGTGCCGGGAAGAAGGTGGCGGCGAGGCCGGCGCGGCCCGAACGCGTCGCCGGCACATACGAAGAGTTCCATGGACTCTGTCTCCTCTGCACGCAGCCGGGCCACCGTGCCGCCAACTGCACCATCGGCCCGGTGTGCCTGCGCTGTGGAGAGGCAGGGCACATGGCGCGCGAGTGCGCGCTCCCCCGTCCGCCGCGGCCAAGGTCGCCGCCGCGGGACGCCGCGGAGCCGGCACGAAAGCGGATCAATGACGAGGGTCGTGGTCGCCGTGTGGATGATGGCGCCGGTGATCGCCGCGCGCGTGCGCCGACGACCTACCAGGCTGCCAGAGTGGCACCGGCTCGCCATGGCGCAGCGCATGACGTGATGGAACGGAGGATGGTGGCGCCGCGCCGTACTGAGGCCTCGCCCAGGGCCAATGTCGCGTCGCGCCGAGCTGCAGCATTGCATAGAGCTGCGCCAAGGAGGGACGCTCCACCAACAAGGGCTGCCGAGAGGCGCCGTGACGCGCAGCTGCACGGTGGGGTGGTTGTTGCTGCTGAGGCTCGCGCGGTGGCGCCGGTGCCGGTGGGTGACCGCGCCATCGCACCGGTGTTGCCGTTGGCTCGCCGCACCGAGGATATGTCGAGGCCACGCCGTGGCACGGACGAACAAGTCGCACCCTTGGCGCTGCGCACGCCGGCGATGGGAAGAGAACTCGCACGGTGCCCTGCACGCGCTGCATCCGTGCTGCCACGCACGGCTGAGATCGACGACGCTGAGGATGCGCTCGCCAAGGCCCTGCTTGCGGTGATTGTCGGCGTCCGTCGTGCAGTCACCACAGAGGAGGTGGCCATGGCGCTCGAAGATGTCCACGGTTTGGCGGCGGGGAGCTTCTCGGTGCACTGCCACCGCCCTGAAGATTTCCTGATCTTCTTCGCTAAGAGGGAGGACCGCGACAGGGTGCTGGGTGAAGAGGTCATCGCAACGCCGTTCTTCCGGCTGCTGCTCAGGCTGTGGGCGCGCCGCACGCACGCAGTGTCAGGCGGCCTCTGCGTGCATGCTGAGCTTGAGGTGGAGGGTGTTCCGGCCAATGCCTGGCGCCGGCGGTCTGGGTGGAGCGGTTGCATCCGCTCACAAGGAGCCGTGCAGACATGGGCACGTTCCGTTTATCGGCATGGTGCCTCGATCCCGCGCTGATTCCGAAGGAGGTTGATCTACATATCGTGGAACCGGATGAGCCGCTGTCGCTCGAGGACCTAGCGGCACCGGCGCAGGCGGTGGTGCCGCCGCACATCAACACGCTGTCTTACCCGCTGATAGTCCACGTGACCAACACGACCGATTTCCGCCGCAACGCTCCACGCGACAACACCGACGGCCATGCAGATGATGGCGACGGAAGAACCCCGGCATGGCCGGCACGGCGCCAGTACTCCTACACGTGAGGGACTCCTGACACCCTGCCAGGGGGCATCGGGAGCGGCGTTGGTGGAGCATCTGCTTCCTCTGGCCAAGGTGGAGGGAGCCGCGGCGGCTCCACGAGGCTCTTGTCCTCAGGGGCCGTCGTGGGCGTGTCGGTGATGTCGCAGTGGGCCAAGCGGAGGAAACGCGGGGGATGCAAGATCCGTGAGCTGCGGAAGCGCGCAGCTGCGCAAGCCACCGCTCCCGTTGGTGAGGCCGCCGTAGGCGCCATGGTTGTACACAGGGAGGAGGTGACGGGTGCGGCGATGCTGGCCGTGGACGACACGGATGAGCAGGCTCTGGCTGCTACATGCGCCAGTGAGCCGAAGGTGCTAGAGATCGTTGTTGGCTCTGTGGTGGTGCACATGTCGGCTGCTACGAGCGCTGCCGCCACGACGGCCGCCGGCGCCATGGATGCGCAGGTGTTGGCAGCTTCTAGCGCCAGAGACACGGTCGTCGCGGTCCACACGCCGACGTGGAAGGAGGTGGACCCACCAATCCATGCACCGGTGCACCAGCTGGCGGATCTGGCGGTCAAAAGCCGGTCCAAAGGTGTGGCCCGCGTAATGGTGGGGTTAGAGGAGGGCCTGGCGCCGTTGGACGCTTCCCCGTCTGGTTCAAAATTGTCGGCGGGTTCGAATTTTGTGGCAGGTGGTGGGACCAGCGCGGGAAGGTTCCAGGTTGGTGGGTTGTTTGTGCCGTTTGGTGGCCATCCCGCGTCTCCGCACGCCATCGGGCGGGAACCAGGGCCCCCTTCGGTCCAAATATCTCCACTGGAGGAGCTAGCTGGGCCTTTCATACCCAGGCCACTGCTGGGCCTGGACGCTTTCACCAGCTCACCATCTCCTACTGATAAGGACGGTAACGGGCCAGTGAAGGACGATGGGCCCTTAGGCCAGGACGACGAAGGCTCCCTGACACAGGCTGTGGTTACTTGTCAAACCCTAGCACTGTCGCGGAAGGTGTTCGACGCTGACAAAGGGGAGGACCTGGATGACGATGACGAGGTGGATGAGGAGATTATCGCAGATCCGATCCCGCAGCGCACCGTAGAGGAGGATTGCACGGCCCCAACCCCTGACGTCCCCTCTCCGTCAGTTTGCCGCTTTGCCTCGCCACCGATGGTGTTCCAGAGAACGCGACAAAGCCTGGTACCTAGGGTTCCGGCGACTTTGGCGCGACCAAGGACGCTCAGGGAATTCCTGGAAGCTGCGAAATCACGCTCGGATGCCCTCATGCAAACCCCTGCCGTCAGGCGACGGTTGGTGGAGCTGAACTTCCAGCCACGGCGGAGCTCGAGGATCGCAAAGCAACCGGGAGGGATGAACGTTGAGATGAAAGCGGTGCGGAACCTAATGCGCAAGCTTGGACTACTCACTGGGGATGAGGCGCCGTCGATGGCTACCCTAGAGGCTTACCATAAGATGTACGAGCTCCCCTTGACGGATGACATGATTGAGGCGATTGCGGAATTTTATGGATGGACGCTCTCCACGATCAGAGGCTGCTCACCGCCGATGCTGGGGGTGTCGGGTGGTCGCCTCGTGGAGGCTTGACCCTGATGTTCGCTTCCTAGGGTGTGCCTTGTAGTCAGTCCAATGTTGTACGAACCTAAGATTGTGGTGGCCAATGTGCGAGGCCTCAATGATCGCGCAAGACGTACGGCTGTTAGGAGTGTGGTAGGCACCATGGGTGCATCTATCGTCTGTATCCAGGAGACAAAACTAGAGGTTGTAACCCCTGCCATTGTTATGGAAGCGCTTGGCGCGGATTTCGATGCTTACTTCTGCTTGCCGGCGAATGATACTCGCGGTGGGATGATTATGGCTTGGGTGAGCAGGGTGGTGCAGCTGGACAGCGCCCACATAGGTGCTTATAGCATCACGGCGAGGGTGGCGCCCCTGGGGGAGCCATGGTGGTGGCTGACTTGCGTCTACGGACCAAAGTCTGAGGCTGACAAGATCGCCTTCCTGGATGATGAACTACGTGATGTTCGTGGAATCCATCAGGGACCTTGGGCCCTCTGCGGGGATTTCAACATGATCTACCGGGCTGAGGACAAGAACAACGGTAATCTTAACCGTAGGATGATGGGACGTTTCCGTCGCTTCCTGAACGACTGTGAGCTGAAGGAGATCTACCTGCATGGCCGACGCTACACCTGGTCGAACGAACGCGAAACCCCTACTCTAGTTCGGCTTGATCGGGTTTTTGCCACGGTGGCTTGGGAGGAACTCCATAGTAGCTGCAGTCTGCGCTGCTTGGCGACGGTTGTGGCGGATCACTGCCCCCTCCTCCTTGACTGCACCACTCAGTCGGGAGGGCGGAGAAGGTTCCAGTTCGAGCGTTTCTGGCTGCGCCTCGATGGGTTTGATGAGGTGGTTCAGAGCGCCTGGGAGGTGGTCCAGGGGGACACTGACCCCTTCAGGCAGCTCACCGCTAAATGGAAACTCACAGCGCGCCGGCTCATGAGCTGGAGCGACAAAAAGGTTGGATCTATCAAATTGCATCTTATGATAGCGCGGGAGGTGGTGCTGAGGTTGGACATAGCCATGGAATCCCGACAGCTCACACCCGATGAACGTCGACTCCGGGCACACCTCAAGCAGACCTACTTAGGGTTGGCCTCGCTTGAGCGGACGATGGCTCGCCAGCGGGCAAAGATCGCATGGCTGTGGGAGGGGGGCGCCAACACGGCCTTTTTCCACCAGCATGCGGCCTACAGGCGCCAGAAGAATGTGATCCACAGTTTGAGGGTGGATGATGCGGTTGTTTCCGACCATGCGGCCATGGCTGAAGCTACCTTAGCACACTTTGAGGGCCTGCTTGGCACCTCGGTGGCAAGGGCTCACTCGCCGGATTTAGACTTTCTGGGTGTCACTCCAGAGGATCTATCCGAGCTCGAGGTGGCGTTCACGGAAGAGGAGGTTTGGGAGGTGATCAAGCACTTGCCGCCAGGCAAAGCTCCCGGCCCCGACGGGTTTACGGCTGAATTCCTGCAGAAATGCTGGGGGGTGGTCAAGGCTGACTTCATGGCGGCTTTTGACAAGCTTTACACGATGTGTGGGCACGGATTCCAAGGCCTCAACCAGGCTTTGATGGTGCTGCTGCCCAAGCGCCCGGACGCTATGACGCTAGGGGATTACAAGCCGATAAGCCTTATCCACATCTTTGCCAAGCTGGCGGCGAAGATCTTGGCTACTAGGCTGGCACCTCGGATGGAGTCGCTTGTGGACCGCAACCAATGCGCCTTCATTCGCAAAATATGCATCCACGACAACTTCATGTTGGTCCAGCAAACAGCCCGCTTCCTGCACAGAGAGAAGGAGCCAAGGGTGATGTTGAAGTTGGATATTGCTCGGGCCTTTGACTCGGTGTCCTGGGGTTTCCTCATGGAGGTTCTTCAGAGGATAGGGTTTGGCCCGAGGTTCCGAGAGCTTGTCTCTCTGCTGCTGGCGGGTGCTGCTCAATGGCGAGCCAGGACCCTCGATCTGGCATCGGAGGGGACTGAGACAGGGGGACCCCCTGTCGCCATCGTTGTTTGTCCTAGTGATGAACTCGCTCAACAAGGTGCTCGCCAAGGCATATGAGTTGGGTGTGCTGCGACGGTTGGCGCGGCGGGACCTGGCGACCTCTGTGTCGCTCTATGCGGATGATGTGGTGATCTTCTGTCACCCAGACGAGTCAGAGTTGGGTGCGGTCCGCGGCATCCTAGAGCTGTTCGGACAGGCCTCCGGATTACGCACCAACTTCGCGAAATGCTCGGTGTCTCCGATTGCGTGTTCGGAGGAGGAGGCTGGGGCTGCGGCGGCGCACATGGAGTGCCTGCTAGCGCCTTTCCTGGTGAAGTACTTGGGTATTCCCCTGTCTACAAGGCGTCTGTCGACCGAGACCTTCCAGCCGCTTGTGGACAGGCTAGCTGACAAGCTGCCGACGTGGCGGGCGTCCATGATGCCACAGGCCGGACGTTTGGCGCTGATTCGAGCCGTGCTGGCGGCAATCCCGCTGCACCAGCTAATGGTTCTGGCCCTGAACAAGAAGACCCTCAAGCAGATTAACAAGGTCCTGCGAGGGTTCCTCTGGGTGGGCCGGGCAGCGGCCAATGGAGGTCACTGCCACGTGAACTGGGCAAGGGTTTGTCGACCGCTGCATCTAGGCGGACTGGGGATCCCAGACCTGGCACGTATGGCCATAAGCCTACGGGTGCGGCTGTGGAGGATGCGCACTGACCCCCTGCGTCCGTGGCGTGGGCTGGACATGCAGTTCTCGAAGGCGGAGTTGGACATCTTTGCGGCCTCCACCTCGATGAGAGTTGGCAATGGAGAGTCCGCTCTCTTCTGGGAGGACTGATGGTTGGGCGGCAGTTCCATCAAGGAGATGGCGCCGGAGGTGTATGCGCTGGTCCCTAAACGGCGCAGGAAGGTGCGTACGGTGCGTCAGGCACTGGTAGACCGCACCTGGATCCCCGACATAGCTGGAGCACCCAGGCACTATGGCAATATGTGCAATTATGGAGCAGGCTGAGGGATGTCCAGCTCTCGGAGGAGCAGGACACGATGGCATGGGTTTGAACGACGGATGGCCAGTACATCTCCCATTCTTGCTATGAGGCCCTCTTCCAGGGGGGATCACCTCACCATCGTGGGAGCTGAACTGGAGATCCTAGGCGCCCCCTAGGGTGAAATTCTTCATATGGTTGGCCTGCCTTGACAGGTGCTGGACGGGTGAGAGGCTGGCGCGTCGTGGTCTGCCACATGCACCCAAATGCCCGCTGTGTGACCAATCCGTGGAGACTATGACACACCTTCTCACTGGGTGCTCATTCTTCAGGACGGTCTGGTTCGAGGTCCTCTCGTGGATCCGATCCACCTCTGGACCTCCTTCTCGGGGGGGGGGACTTCGTAGAGTGGTGGTCGCAGGTGGTGCGTACCGCCCCTCGCCAGTTGCATAAAGGTACATCATCGATAATCATGCTCACGGCGTGGTGGATCTGGAAGCACCGGAATGCTGCGATCTTTGACAACGCACAGCCTTCAGTGCCTTCCCTGCTCGGCGACATCAGGACCGAAGCACAACAGTGGGCGAGCGCGGGAGCCCGGGGTGTCCGCCAACTCCTCCCCTAGACTAGGTCTCCTCTCTTGGGTTGAGTTGTAATGCGGGGTGTTCGTCCTCTCATGGGCATGTACATATAACCTTTCTTTCTATCTATCAATACATCGAAACACAAGTCTTTTGCGTTTTCGCGATTATGAACCAAACTACAACTTCAATTTTACAGTACAGAAGTTCAATGCCAGAGCTAATGCAAAATACTCCCATGGGTTACCATAAAAGTATGGTTTTCCAGTTCCCCCATGGTGCAAGAGGCCGAACCAAGCATAGTGAAGCCTATACCCACAGTCGCCTAGTATAGGCCTAAGAAATCAACCCTCCACTGCTCCCAAAATTTGCAGGGACAGTTTTGAACCAAAGGAATAGCTACCAGTCGAATAACCTTCACCAAATGCCTAAGTTCCATTGACCCTATATAACTCGAGAGAGCATCCCCAAGAGATCGACTGTCCAATAACTCGGAAAATGCCCCATCGACGGAGGTACATAGACCAAGAGCATTGTACGCTCTCTGCCGAGTTTCCTCCAATAATGCCCCTGTCTTGTTCTTATGGAGACTGTCAATGTCATACAAGTATACAACCCGTTTGTAGTTCTGAGGGTAGCAGTAAGATCCACGCAGCTCAGACATTTAGCTTCTTCAAGTTCTTCAGGTAAAAAATCATCATGATCCCGCTGCCAGAGCGCATGCATGCACTGAAGCAGCCGTAGGAGCAACGGAAGCATCTGCTGTAAGGGTGCCACATAGAAAAGATCGCAAGCACCGCCAGACTCTTGGACTCTGCGCCTCTTAAGCTGTTCCTCGCAGAATTTCACCACATGATAAGCCATCTCTAAGAACTGGCCGTCGGAGAAAAGCAGGCTCACACCACCGGAAGTGGACGGAAAATATTTCCATTCTGGCAGGCTCCATATCCTGTTCAGAGCATCAAGTAGACGTGGAATTATTGTTGCGCATTGCGGGGTCTCCGTAAGAGATGATGTAATAATACCGAACGTCTCGCATAACAAATTGTGCTCTGTAAGGAGGAGAAACATGTCATTCTTTCGACGAAATGTCGTTTCGCCGTTATCCGGGCTTCTTCTTTCATGCTCTGAAACTGAAGGAGTCTGCCCCGGTAAGCTGTTACAGGGGATCGGAGGATATAAAGATGATGATGTTGGAGAAGAGGATATGAAGTTGGGGTGAAGCACGAGAGAGAGGCCCACTCTTCCATCCTGAAATCCAGGAGCCCTCTTGACTGTACTGAGAAAGACAGGGCTGGAGCTTGTGGCGGATTCAACTAGCTGAATTTTCAGATTAAGAAGTTGAGCAGCGCTGAGTTTGTCACTTCTTTGATCCACCAGATGCTGGAGCATCTTGGAGCCGTGTAGTTGGACCTCGAGGGGAAGTTCCTCGCTGACCAGCAGAAGCGAAACTCCAACCAACGATTCCACGTACATCTCGTCTTCTGATTTTGGCAATTCCGTGTTCGCAGGGCTCGAATCGCCGACCACATCCACCTCCGCCGCCGTGGCAAGACGCGAATAGCCGTCTACATCCGCCATGGACGTCCGTGTCCGTCCACGACCGCGGTGGCAGTGGGGTGTGATACGTCCAATTTGCATCACTATTTTATATCATAATTTGCTGTTATTCATTGATATATTTCATATTGGGACACAATACTTATGTTATTTCATCTATTTTGCATGTTTCATGATTATTTGGAGATCGCGCACCGGAGCCGGGATTCTATCGGAAAAAGCACCGTCAGGATGCAATATTTTGGAATATCAACTGTGGAAGGAAATTTCACCAAAAATCCTATTTTTCCAGATGACGAAGGAAGCCGGAAGGGGAGCCAGCTGGACCCAAGGTGGGCCCACACCATAGGGCGGCGCGGCCCATGGCCTGGCCGCGCCACCATGTGGTGTGGGGCCCCCACAGCCCCTTTCGCCTCCTTTTCTTCGCGAAACCCTTCGTCCCGAAGACCTAAGCCAGAGAGGAATCCTCACGAAGGGTTACAGCCGCCTCTGCGGGGCGGAGAACACCGAGAGAGAAAGAGCTCTCCGGCGGGCAGGAATCCGTCGGGGAAATTCCCTCCCGGAGGGGGAAATCGACGCCATCGTCACCGCCATCGAGCTGGACATCATCTCCATCACCATCACCATCATCTTCATCATCATCACCGCCATCTCCACCGCTGTAGCAATTTGGGTTTGATCTTGATTGTTTGATAGGGGAAACTCTCCCGGTACTGATTTCTACTTGTTATTGATGCTATTGAGTGAAACCATTGAACCAAAGTTTATGTTCAGATTGTTATTCATCATCATATCACCTCTGATCATGTTCCATATGATGTCTCGTGAGTAGTTCGTTTAGTTCTTGAGGACATGGGTGAAGTCTAAATGTTAGTAGTGAACTATGGTTGAGTAATATTCAATGTTATGATATTTAAGTTGTGGTGTTATTCTTCTAGTCGTGTCGTGTGAACGTCGACTACACGACACTTCACCATTTATGGGCCTAGGGGAATGCATCTTGTACTCGTTTGCCAATTGCGGGGTTGCCGGAGTGACAGAAACCTAAACCCCCGTTGGTATATCGATGCAGGAGGGATCGCAGGATCTCGCAGTTTAAGGTTGTGGTTAGATTTATCTTAATTATTTTCTTGTAGTTGCGGATGCTTGCAAGGGGTATAATCACAAGTATGTATTAGTCCTAGGAAGGGCGGTACATTAGCATAGGTTCACCCACACAACACTTATCAAAACAATGAAGATTAATCAGCTGTATGTAGCGAAAGCACTAGACTAAAATCCCGTGTGTCCTCAAAAACGTTTGGTCATTATAAGTAAACAAACCGGCTTGTCCTTTGTGCTAAAAAGGATTGGGCCACTCGCTGCAATTATTTCTCTCGCACTTTACTTACTTGTACTTATTTCATCTGCTACATCAAAACCCCCTGAATACTTGTCTGTGAGCATTTACAGTGAATCCTTCATCGAAACTGCTTGTCAACACCTCCTGCTCCTCGTTGGGATCGACATTCTTACTTATCGAAGATACTACGATACACCCCCTATACTTGTGGGTCATCAAGACTATTTTCTGGCGCCGTTGCCGGGGAGTGAAGCGCTATTGGTAAGCGGAATTGGTAAGGAAAACCTTTACTCGTTTGTGCTGATTTTATTTCTGCCTCGCTGCTATAAGTCATTATGGAGAGATCCTCTCTTCAATTTCTATTTGGGAAATCTACTACTACTGCAACGGTAGTGGATGAGGCGCCAGGTGAGGAACTAATACCATATAAAATACCTATGAAAATTATTGAACGTGTTATGGATAACCGCTATGAAGGGGATGGAACTGTCCATCCTGGTGATCATTTACTGTTTTTGCATGAATTATGCGGGTTATTCAAATGTGCAGGTATTGCTATGAATGAAGTTAGAAAGAAACTATTCTCTATATCGCTGTCTGGTAAAGCGGCGCATTGGTATAAATTGCTGAAGAATGGTGATTCTCTTGATTGGGAGGACATTGTGCCTTTATTTTATTCCAAATTTTATCCTCCAAGTGAAATTCACAAAGATCGGAACCGCATATATAATTTCTGGCCTCATGATGGAGAGAGTATTGCCCAAGCTTGGGGAGATTGAAGTCTTTAATGCTCAAATGCCCCATTCATGAGCTTCCTGGTAATGTTATTATTGATAATTTCTATGCAAGACTTTCTTTTCGGGACAAGACCTTGCTGGATACTTCTTGTTCTCGGATCATTTACACGCAACAAAGAAGAGTTTAAAAGGGACCTTCTTGATCGGATCCAAGAAAATACCGAAGGTTGGGAGAACGACAAAGATAGAGAATCGGTATAATTTATGATTATAAATGCATTGAAGCTTTTATGGATACTGATAAATTTCGTAATATGAGTGCTACATATGGTCTTGATTCTCAAGTTGCTGCAAATCTTTATAAAGCTTTTGCCTCTTATTATGAATTGCCTAAGAAGAATTTTGACAAGTATCATGAACCATATAAAGATAAAATTGATTCATCTATTAATAAATGTGTTGTAGTTGAAACTGCTGATCATGTTATTCCTGAAGCTTATATTGAAAAAACTCCTTTTCCCGCTAAAATGAAGGAGTACTCGTTATAAATAGTGCGGTTCATAAAAGTGAAAAGAAACCTATAGAACCCGAAGAACAAATAAAAGTTGAACCTCGCTCGTTGCAATAGTTAAAGATCTTGTGACTCGAAAATGTGGAGGATGGTCATATTATTTTCTCGTGAAGATGCTTCTAATATTGTTTCACATCCTAATAAACCCAAACAAGCTAGTGTTCCTATGCTATCTCGTTAGAATTGGTGATCATTGCTATTATGGTTTATGTGATATTGGTGCAAGTGTTAGTGCTATACCTTATGAGCTTTACACGGAGATTATGCACGAAATTGATTCTTGTGAACTTGAAGATATTGATGTGGTTATTCAGCTGGCTAATAGAGAAACTATTTCTCCAATTGGTATTGTTCGAGATGTGGAAGTTCTATGTGGTAAGATTAAATATCCTGCTGACTTTTTGGTACTTGGTTCTCGCTGCTAGTGATTATTGTCCTATCATTTTTGGTAGACCTTTTCTAAATACTTGTGGAGCTATTATAGATTGCAAGAAAGAGAAAATTTTGACTAAATTTGCTGGTGAATCTTATGAGTTTAACTTCTCTAAATTTACCAAAACTCCTTATAAAGCTGATTTGCCTAGTAATGATTTTAAAATGGAGCAAGTGTGCATCTATTGTTCTTGTTCCTAATAATCCTTTGCAACAACATTTGGAGAATAGCGAGAGTGAAGTTTTTAGGAAAGAAAGAGATGAGCTTGAGGAGATTTTTCTTCGCCAACCTATTCTCAAGCATGATTTACCGGTGGAAGATTTGGGTACAACACCGCCACCAAAGGAAGATCCTGTTTTTGATTTAAAGCCTTTGCCCGATAATCTTAAATATGCTCATATTGATGATAAGAAAATATATCCTGTTATTATTAGTTCTAAGCTTACGAGTTTGAAGAAGAAAGATTATTGCAAATATTGAAGAAACACCGAGGTGCTATTGGCTATACTCTTGATGACTTGAAGGGGATTTCTCCCTCTATTTGCCAACACGCCATTAATATGGAAGATGATGCGAAGCCTCGTTGTTGAACCTCAGCGTCGTCTAATTCCCAAGATGAAGGATGTGGTAAGAAATGAGGTATTACGACTTCTTGAAGCTGGTATTATATATCCTATTGCTGATAGTAGATGGGTTAGTCCTGTGCATTGCGTTCCTAAGAAAGGAAGAATGACTGTTGTGCCTAATGATAATGATGAGCTCATACCTCAAAGAGTAGTTGTAGGGTATAGAATGTGCATTGATTATCGAAAAGTTAATAAGGTTACTAAAAAAGATCATTACCCTTTACCATTTATTGATCAAATGCTAGAAAGATTGTCTAAAAATACTCATTTTTGCTTTCTTGATGGTTATTCTGGGTTTTCGCAAATTGCCGTTAAAACCAAAGATCAAGAGAAAACCACCTTTACTTGTCCCTATGGAACTTATGCTTATAGGCGTATGCCTTTTGGTTTATGTAATGCTCCTGCTACTTTTCAAAGATGTATGTCTGCTATTTTTCATGGCTTTTGTGAGAGTATTGTGGAAGTATTCATGGATGATTTTTCCGTCTACGGGAATTCTTTTGATAGTTGCTTGCGAAACCTTGATAAAATTTTGCAGAGATGTGAAGAAACTAACCTTGTTCTTAATTGGGAGAAATGCCACTTTATGGTTAATGAAGGAATTGTATTGGGACATAAAATTTCTGAGAGAGGTATTGAAGTTGATAGAGCTAAAGTTGAAGCCATTGAGAAGATGCCCTATCCGAGGGATGTTAAAGGTATTCGTAGTGTTCTTGGTCATGCTGGGTTTTATAGGAGATTTATTAAAGATTTTTCCAAGATTTCAAAGCCTCTTACTAATCTTCTTCAAAAAGATGTACCTTTTGTTTTTGATGATGATTGTAAGGAAGCTTTTGAAACTCTAAAGAAAGCCTTAACAACTGCTCCTGTAGTTGAACCTCCTGGTTGGAATTTGCCTTTTGAAATTATGTGTGATGCTAGTGATTTTGTTGTAGGCGCTGTTCTTGGACAGCGAGTAGATAAAAAATTAAATGTTATTCATTATGCTAGTAAAACTCTTGATGCTGCTCAAAGAAATTATGCTACTACTGAAAAAGAATTGTTAGCTGTAGTCTTTGCTTGTGATAAATTTAGATCTTATATTGTTGATTCAAAAGTCACAATTCATACTGATCATGCTGCAATTAGATACCTTATGACAAAGAAAGATGCTAAGCCGAGGCTTATTAGATGGGTACTTCTTTTGCAAGAATTTGATTTACATATTGTAGATAGGAAAGGTGTTGATAATCCTGTTGCTGATAATTTGTCTAGATTGGAAAATATTGCTTATGATCCTGTTCCTGTTAATGATAGTTTTCCAAATGAACAATTGGCCGTAATAAAGGTGAGCTCGCGAGACAGTCCTTGGTATGCTGATTATGCTAACTTTATTGTTTCCAAGTACTTGCCTCCAACCTTTTCAGCTCAGCAGAGGAGGAAATTCTTTTATGACTTGAGGCATTATTTCTGGGATGACCCACACTTATATAAAGAAGGAGTGGATGGTATTCTGCGAAGGTGTGTTCCCGAATATGAACAACAAGAGATATTGAATAAATGTCATGGTAGTGCTTATGGAGGACATCACGCCGGAGATAGAACCGCGCAAAAGGTTTTACAATCAGGTTTTTATTGGCCAACTCTCTTCAAAGATGCAAGGAAGTTTATTTTATCTTGTGATGAATGTCAAAGGGTTGGTAATATCTCCAGACGCAATGAAATGTCTATGAATTATACTCTTGTTATTGAACCGTTCGATTGTTGGGGATTTGACTTCATGGGACCTTTTCCCTCTTCGAAGGTAACACTCATATACTTGTTGCTGTTGATTATGTTACTAAATGGGTGGAAGCCATACCTACAAAAAGTGCTGACGGTGAGACCTCTTTAAAAATGCTTTTAGATATTATTTTTCCTAGATTTGGAGTACCTAGATATACTATGACTGATGGAGGTTCTCATTTTATTCATGGAGGTTTTAGAAAGACTCTTGCTAGGTATGGTATTAATCATAGAATTTCTTCCGCTTATCACCCTCAAACTAGTGGTCAAGTAGAATTATCAAATAGGGAGATTAAATCTATTTTGGGAAAGACCGTTAATAAATCTAGAAAGAATTGGGCTAGTAAATTGAAAGAAGCACTATGGGCTTATAGAACTGCTTATAAAAACCCCATGGGAATCTCACCTTATAAAGTGGTTTACGGAAAAGCTTGTCATTTACCTTTAGAACTAGAACACAAAGCTTATTGGGCTGTTAGAGAATTAAATAAAGATCCTAAACTTGCCGGTAATAAGAGGTTGCTACAATTAAGTTCTCTAGATGAATGGAGAAGTGAAGCTTATGAAAATGCTAAACTCTTTAAAGAAAAAGTTAAGAAATGGCATGATAGAAGGATCATCAAAAGAGAGTTTAATATTGGGGATAAAGTCCTATTGTATCGGTCTCGTCTCGGACTCTTTGCGGGAAATTACTCTCGAAATGGGAAGGACCATATGTTGTTGAGGAGGTGTATCGTTCGAGAGCAATTAAAATTAGCTCTCTCCAAGGCAATGCTACGCAAGTGGTGAATGGACAAAGACTCAAGCATTATATCTCGGGTGATTCTTATAATGTTGATGTTGATATTATTCAAGTGGAAACACCGGAGGCTTTCATCAAAGGACAAATTGACGATCCGCCGTAACTCGACTTTGAATAGGTAACGATGATCGGTAATGAAAAGTTCGCAATTTACTTTCCGAACAATATTTTTGCTGTTTTTGGAAAATATGAAAAATTACGAGATCGAAACGGAGTGGAAAGGACGCACGAGGGTGTGCCACCATAGGCCGGCGCGGCCTGGCCTGGGCCCGCGCCGACCTATGAGGGCACCGCCTCGTCGCCCCTTTCCGACTCTGGTTCGACCTGGTACTTTCCGTTTGTTCTGAAAATTTTTATTATATAATCCCCCGGACCCCTGGAGGTCCGTATATCGTTTTCTCGACGTGTTTTGTTTCGAGCTGTTTCTGCCAGGATATGTTTTCAGTTTAGAAGCACCATGGTTTCCAAGAACAAGGGCAAGGAGCTTCCGGATGAAGATAATCAAGATCGTGAGTGGAAAGAAGAGGACAAGAGCGTCAAGGAAGAAGTAAAGGAGGATGAAGAGGAAGTCGAAGAAGTTCCGCAAGAGTGTCTGCGCACCACCATTGCAAGCATCGGAGTGGTGTCAAACCCGTTCAACGCCAAGAAGAGCGCACGGATTAGAACCGGAGGAGGATTTCCACGTCATTACCTAGCTCCAAGGACATCTTCTTCAGGCATTCACCATCCCTTCCGCAATCTAATCTACAATAATCAAATTGAAAGGACTCCCAAGGCAGCATTGCCTAGCAATTGGGATATAGATCGTTCTAACAATGCAGGAAGGACGAAGCCTGAAGCTGAAGGTTGGGGAAATAACTCCAAGAATTGGGACTCGCCGTCGGACATACTTCTTAATCGCGTCGAGCACAATTCGGAGATGATCCGCAACCTCATGTACAAGATTGACGAGCTTCAGGAGCTTGTGGAGAAGCTTGTGAGAAATTCATCACCACCATCGCCAAAGGAGTAATCCATCATCGGTATTGGCATCCCCTTGGTTTGTTCCAAGCTTGGGGGAGTGCCGCGGTATCACATTATCACTACCTTTTACTTTTTACTATCAAGTAGTGTCATATCATGAGTAGGGAAGTTATCGTATAAGATGGGTTGCGGTGTGGAAGTATCTCTCCTTTAGTTTGTCTATGTATCCCTTGGTGTGAGTTATCGTTATGGAATATTAATGAGAAGTCTTATCATTTACATATTGCACACCTTATTTTAGTTTGCAATTTCTACTATATGATTGATCTTGATTTTAGTATTGGTACCACTTTGGGAGCATTGAGTAAATCTATTTGGTTTTGGCAAACTTAGCAATGGTCAATAGTAACAACACTTTGAGTTCAAGAAGAATAGAGGAAATACATGTAGAAGATGTTATTATCTTTCTTATCAGTCCTTAGCTTAGTATTCTAAAGTTAAAACTGTTTGTGCTTACAAGTAAGATGCATGATTATGTCTATCACATGTGTATTTGTTTGTTTCCCTCAACTCTTATGCTTGCTATTTAACCTTGCTAGCCAAAGACCTGTACTGAGAGGGAATACTTCTCGTGCATCCAAACCCGAACCCAAACCTATGCCATTTGTGTCCACCATATCTACCTACTGCATGGTATTTTCTGCCATTCCAAGTAAATACTTCATGTGCTACCTTTAAACAATTCAAAACTTATTACTATTTATTTGTGTCAATGTTTTATAGCTCATGAGGAAGTATGTGGTGTTTTATCTTTCAGTCTTGTTAGGCAGCCTCCACTAATGGACTAGTGTCTTCATCCACTTATCCTATAATTTTGCAATAAGAGCTGGCAACGGGGTTCCCAGCCCCAATTAATCAACTTTCATTAATAATTCTCTTCACATGTTTTGCCCTGATTCATCAGCAAGCAACTTAATTTTGCAATAGACACTCCTCCATGGTATGAGATTGTTGGAAGGCACCCGAGGATTCGGTTAGCCATGGCTTGTGTAAGCAAAGGTTGGGGGAGTGTCATCCTTAAATAAACTAAAGTACATGTGTAAACAAAAGAGAAGAGGGATGATCTACCTTGCTGGTAGAGATAACGTCCTTCATGGGAGCCGCTCTTTGGAGGTCTGTTTGGCAAGGGGGTTAGAGTACCCGCTACTAGTCGTTGACAACGACAAACACCTCTCAAAACTTTACTTTTATTCTCTTTATATGATTTCAAAACTGAAAAAGCTCTAGCACATGATTTAATCCTTGCTTCTCTCTGCGAAGGGCTTGTCTTTTACTTTATGTTGAGTCAGTAAACCTATTTCCCTCCATCTCAAGCAAGCATTTGAGTTGTTGTGATCAAACTATTATATTGTGATTTGCTTCATCATGTCTTTACTCTTTCTTGTTTAGTACAAGTTTTACCCTGAATGAATATAGCTTTGAAAGTCATCAATGATTAATATGACTGAGTATGCAAGTTTACCATAAGCTTTAATATGAGAGCGCTGCTCAATAGATAAGTATAATCTGTTAACTGTTCTCTGACCAAGAACAAAGTTTGCCATCACCAATTATGATTTCTTATGCACCTTTATTTGTGATTACCTTATACTTGTTTCAAGTTGAGTTATATGAGGAAGTTGTTTACTATAATGTCTTGTGTGAATGAATATGATGCTTCTTGTCCGTATTTTATTTATCGACTCTTCACTCCATAAACATGTGGTCCTGTTTACCGAGTTCGGTTTCGCTTGGGGACAAGCGAAGTCTAAGCTTGGGGGGAGTTGATACGTCCAATTTGCATCACTATTTTATATCATAATTTGCTCGTTATTCATTGATATATTTCATATTGGGACACAATACTTATGTTATTTCATCTATTTTGCATGTTTCATGATTATTTGGAGATCGCGCACCGGAGCCAGGATTCTGCTGGAAAAAGCACCGTCAGGATGCAATATTTCGGAAGATCAACTGTGGAAGGAAATTTCACCAAAAATCCTATTTTTCCAGATGACGAAGGAAGCCGGAGGGGGAGCCGGATGGACCCAAGGTGGGCCCACACCATAGGGCGGCGCGGCCCATGGCCCGGCGCGCCACCATGTGGTGTGGGGCCCCCACAGCCCCTTTCGCCTCCTTTTCTTCGCGAAACCCTTCGTCCCGAAGACCTAAGCCACGGAGGAATCCTCACGAAGGGTTACGGCCGCCTCTGCGGGGCGGAGAACACCGAGAGAGAAAGAGCTCTCCGGCGAGCAGGAATCCGCCGGGGAAATTCCCCCCCGGAGGGGGAAATCGACGCCATCGTCACCGACATCGAGCTGGACATCATCTCCATCACCATCACCATCATCTTCATCATCATCACCGCCATCTCCACCGCTGTAGCAATTTGGGTTTGATCTTGATTGTTTGATAGGGGAAACTCTCCCGGTGCGATTTCTACTTGTTATTGATGCTATTGAGTGAAACCATTGAACCAAAGTTTATGTTCAGATTGTTATTCATCATCATATCACCTCTGATCATGTTCCATATGATGTCTCGTGAGTAGTTCGTTTAGTTCTTGAGGACATGGGTGAAGTCTAAATGTTAGTAGTGAACTATGGTTGAGTAATATTCAATGTTATGATATTTAAGTTGTGGTGTTATTCTTCTAGTGGTGTCGTGTGAACGTCGACTACACGACACTTCACCATTTACGGGCCTAGGGGAATGCATCTTGTACTCGTTTGCCAATTGCGGGGTTGCCGGAGTGACGAAACCTAAACCCCCGTTGGTATATCGATGCGGGAGGGATCGCAAGATCTCGCAGTTTAAGGCTGTGGTTAGATTTATCTTAATTACTTTCTTGTAGTTGCGGATGCTTGCAAGGGGTATAATCACAAGTATGTATTAGTCCTAGGAAGGGCGGTACATTAGCATAGGTTCACCCACACAACACTTATCAAAACAATGAAGATTAATCAGCTGTATCTGTATGTAGCGAAAGCACTAGACTAAAATCCCGTGTGTCCTCAAGAACGTTTGGTCATTATAAGTAAACAAACCGGCTTGTCCTTTGTGCTAAAAAGGATTGGGCCACTCGCTGCAATTATTTCTCTCGCACTTTACTTACTTGTACTTATTTCATCTGCTACATCAAAACCCCCTGAATACTTGTCTGTGAGCATTTACAGTGAATCCTTCATCGAAACTGCCTGTCAACACCTTCTGCTCCTCGTTGGGATCGATATTCTTACTTATCGAAGATACTACGATACACCCCCTATACTTGTGGGTCATCAGGGTGCAGCACGGCGCTCGCGTCGGATCCGGCCAGAGGAGCTCGATCTGGTTTGGCTATCATGCCCTATATTTTCACTTATTATATAGTAGTATTTGATTATTTCTCTTCTCAACTCAGATTACAAACTCCTAGCACGACACGGTTTGAAAACAACTCGGACCTGACCTCCTAGCACGACACGGAGAAACCTATCTAGGGCAGTAGTATGAGTTTAAAAATGGACTAGGAAGTGCTGGCGCGGCGCACGCCGCGCCCGTGGGTTGATATTGATGTTCGCAAAACTTAACACTAATGACAGGACTACACGCTAATGAATATACTTTATGGAAATAAAATACGATAGAGGGAAGATTGCATCTAGAGGGTATATTTTTCATAGTCAGTCAAAAGTAGCTTATGAAGTACAATGATGATGCAAGTGTTTTCTTTCTTGTTAGTTCATACACTGGGCGTCACTGATTGACATCAGTTTCATATGCCAATAGCACCTGTGAAACACCAAAGTGTACAGCCCACGTAGAGCTGGTGTTGGCAATCTGGGGCCTCGTCTCCAGTGTTCTGAAGATATCTCCAGCATTGCCCATCATGCTGCAGTCCGTGGTGACCTCTTCGTCCCCAGCATCCGGGATCGGCTACGCCTTGTTGTCGTCTCCACCCTACACGCTTTCCCTTAAAAAATCAATGTTCCATGAGATTTGTTTCATCGTTGTGTTTTCTGTTTTTTTTTCTATTTGTTCCAAAAACTGGCAGTAGCACTGCCGTTGTTATAGTAGCAAAGGACACTCTTTTCTGAGAAACGGTCAGGACAACTGCCGGTGTATGTTTGGTTTCCAGTGAAGAACAGAACAAAGGTATGCAGTATCTTCAAAAGAAATTTAATGTGTCGGTAATCGGGTTTAACATTTGATAGATAAAAAATATTAGTTGTAGTTTGCCGTCTCACCAGTATGGTTAGGCGATGAGCCAGCGAAATAGATTTTAGTCATTTTGGTGATGTTCATTCCCAGCTAATTAGTTAGCTTCTTGAGAGTGATCTCAAAACCTTAGACCATCTTCACTTCGTCTAGCTTTGCATCACCATCGTCAAATGAGGCATACTTGATCATTGTAAATGGTGAAGAGATTTTGATCAGTTCAGGTATGTGTTGACTTAACTGTAACATCATACGTATAAATATATATACTCCATCATTGTAAATGGAGTAGTATGAAGAAGCAAAGGAAATATACTTACATGACCTTCATCCTCATATTGGCATTCTGATTCACCGTTCCTCTACGTGTATAATGGAATGCTTCTTAATTTTATACCTCCATCCGGTAGATTATCAGAATGTTGTTGCTTGATTCCAGTATCAGCGACGACCGGAATTTGTATAAGTCAGCTGACAGAAAGTGTTATGCATGCCTCCTATGTTCTGTGAAATTCAATATTCAGATATTAAGAATATACGTCTTTAAGGAGGCCATTGTAAACACGCATCTTGAGACCTTAGGAATGGAGGAATCGAGCATGCACACCAGGGAGACCAATTAGTTCCTATTGATTGAGTCACCGACGAAGACCAGCCTCTTGTTTCTGAGCTTTGAAGCACTTTTCTTCACAGTTTAACATGCCATAAAATAAGAACAGGATGGAAAATTCTGACAGCCCATGATCTTTCAGTTTCCATCGGTTTCTTTGTGTGTTTCTAGTCGTGTAGCAGAGCAATTATATTACTGTTCCAATATGACTAACAGTTGGTTGTCTCTGCTGTACTTATTTTCTGTATTATTTGAATTCAGATAGAGAGCAAGCAAAGATTTACCCTCAAAGAGTTGAATTTCAAAACTGTCACCATCAAAGATTCGATATGCAAATAATTCTATTGTCAGATATGTAGCTAGCCTTATGGAATTGCATGGAGAACTAAGTAGGACAAAATAGGAAAAATCTTTTAGTGTCCATTAGTTTCACCGCTCAACTCTGTTTTTTAGAAAACACCGACCTCTGGTTTAGCAGAGCATTCAGATTAGTTCTGGAATTTTAACAACTGTTTTATTCTTTACTTGTCTTGCTTTCTTTTCTTTCAGCTGCAGACCAAGAAAAAAATCACCTTCAAAACTACTAAATTTTTTCACTGTATTAGTGCATTGTATATGATATATCCTTATCGCAGGTACAGAAATAAAGCCACTAAATTCGCACCTCATGTGATAAAATTCAGTTTGGCGATAAAGTGTTAACAATGAGGGCAATTTCATCATGTTATCAGATGGACTAAGCAAGAATACTTACTCAGATAAGCAGCGTGCAAAACCACCCTTCGTGTGTAAAAATGTAAAACATTATTTGGAATAGTGTGAACAAAATACAACAACCATGCAAACTTTTATCCTTGTGCAAATATAGTTCCCAAGAAACAACTACAAAGGGAACGGATATAAACCGTTTAAAAAAATTTGTAGACTATATTAATAAATGCACGCTACACAAAACATTAGCAGAGTTCCAATCTTGTCGTTCTCGTCTGCCTAAACAGTTAGGTCATTTACCAATGTAGATGGCTTGGCAACTTTAAGAAAAAGGTAGATACTTTGAGTCTCTAGTGAGAACATTCGTTCGTAAACTTTGCAAGTTCAGGTATCTCCTCCCAAGTAGAAAACTGATTAAGCATGAACTGTTCAACAGAAATGAAATTATCCAATACACATGCATTTTTCCACTGAACTGGTACTATAATCAGTGAGCATAGGGTCTACAATATCATTCTTGCATAACCATACGTTCTAGAACATAATGTAGTTCGATTTCCTTTGAAAATGGCTGTATTGCCCCCAAAGAAATGAGCAAGAAGTGGTTTCGTTTACTACATGTCAAACCAAAATAAGTCAAATACTAATAACTACAGGCTCAAGAAGTTACTAATTAGCTCGCTTGTCTGCAGTAAGTAGAAAAGGTGATATGTCAGTAGCTGAGTTAATATAATCTATTGACCACAAAACAAATGAGATGTTAAAATGTGGAAGATACATCCTTTTAACACCAGGCACAGTCATTTAGAACAGATATTCGATGATCTTTCAAATATGCAGTAGCTACTAATTTCAGAAGACACGCAAGCTGATAATGGACTATCAATCAAAATCGAGTTGGCCTCTCAATCATCAAGGTCCTCCTCAAGCCCGTTCCCTGCCAAGTGATAGGACGTCTCTGAATATCTTGCTTTCTTAGTGCTAATAGCTCATCACCGCACCAAAAATACAGGCAAACCTACCAGTACACTCGAATTGAAGAGAGATGGGGAGAGAAAGCAATACTCGCCTGATGCGCTGCCCATACTCCACATCTTCGATTTAGCCGGCTCATCCAATTTGCCCTGTTCACCAAATAAAAATCCCCAAAAATCAACATTGTAACATAAAAAAGGAAAGTGTGTGACAGAAAAAGAAAATGTTTACAATAACTTTCTCTCTACCTCTCTCTCTGATTTCAAAGTCGAGTTCAAGATGGAGAGAATTTTTAAACAAATAAAAGAAAGAGAAAAACCTACCTAACCAGTCAGCCCATGCTTTCTTCCCTTCCCAGCCGAGCCGGACCAAACCACCTGGCCAGTACCCCTTGGCTGATCCTTCCCTGTCGTTACAACAGAGGAAGCACAAGAGGAGCTCCTCTAAAGTCTGAATCCTATCGTCGCCACCAAACCGCTCTCCTGCTATAACCTGGACGCGGTCACGCGGAGAAGCTCCTGCACGCCATCCTCCTTCTCGCCCTCCTTTTCCCACTCATCCACGCAAACAAAGAAGAGAAAAGTTCAGTTAAGGTTCAGTTAAACCTCACCGGAGTTTGCCTCCGCGCCGCTGTTTCCCGCCGTCTTTGGCCGCGCTGAGCACGGGGATGAAATCCCCGTTGCTCAGGATTCCTTGTCGCTGAAGATCTGGAGCCGGGAGGCTGTAGAGCGTCGACTTCGACCTCGCCGGCAGCACGGACACCGCGGGTAAAATCCGACAGCGGAGGTCGAGTTCAGGTGGCGCCGCAGCGTCTCCATCCTCGTCGGTCGCCCCGCTCTCGTCGCCGTCGAGGATGTTGGCAACGCGGCCGTCTCCGGCGACGCTGCATCCGTCACTGAATGAGAATGAGGAGACCAGAGAGAGAAAACCAAGGAAAGAGGGAACGTTCAGGCAGACGTAGGTGGCGGCGGCCTGCTCGACGACGGCGCCGACGCAGATGGAGGCCTGGCGCGGCGTGCGCTGCTGGGAGGGAAAAATTATGGCAACGGGGTTGAGGCGGGCGGCAGGGCGGAGCAACGGGGTCGACGCATATGGTAGTCTGACGGGGCGGTGTGCGTGACTTGGAAGAGAAAAAGGTGAGATAGGAAAGGATCAAAGGAGACGTGGGCTGCCTAGATTGTTCGATGGTCGATCCCACGTTCATTGCAGCACCGCTTTGACCAATGCTATCCTCCACCGTTTTGACCGCAGGAAGAGAGAAATAGAGCGGCAGGGCATATGCACTCAAGAAAAAACAACTATAAACTAAACCATGATATCTACAGTGGTAAAGTTAACGTGTCAATCGCTAATTGGAAAAAACTTCTAGGTGAACAGTTGCCCAATCGCTGTGGTAATAGCAAACACCTTCAGCTTTGATATATAGTAAATATATTTAGGTGTGTATGCTCCTACCATCCAAAACAAAATTCTTAATTATTAAAAAATATTTTAAATTGAGCTTTCAGGAGTAATAAAAAAATTTATGTACATATTGACAATCTATATGTGTTCTCAGTCTAGCGGAAAGCCGATATTTTTTAGGTCAATGTAAATGGACAAAATATTTCTCACAAAAAGACTTATATTTATGGCCAAATTCTGTCTGAATTTTTCATTTGAAATTTTTGATATTTCAAAATATATCAAAAATACATTTCAAAATAAAGGGTACATATGCAACCAAGAGCAAAAACATCATAGACATTTAGCTAGTTTGTGCGCCACTATATGTCTTTACATGTGTATTGTATTATATTTACATATGCGGTTACGAGTGTTGCAACTCATGGACAGGTAACTCCTTAGAGTCAACATGCTAGCGAGTGTCGTAAATTGAGTATGATTGCAAATAAAATGGGAAAATTGGATAAGAGTTGTGAATTGGGGTTCAATTTAGGGTTCTAGGCCCCGATTCATATTATTTGCCACTAGTATGGATATACCTATCTCTACTATATAAAAAGGAGGAACTGGTTCTGTTTCCTCCGGTCGAAGGTTTCGTCCTACATATTTTCCATATGACTTTTTTACCCTTCCACCGCGCCATCAAACCATTAATCACTGTACCATCAAGGAACAGAATCACCTCACATCCGAAAGGAAAAGGAAAGTAAAGGAAATCGGAAAGGAATCACCGTACCATCAAAATTGAGTACCATTGGAAAGGAAACTCCACCAATTAGGAAACTCCACCAATTACACAACTACACCTTGCAATACGTCAACTCCTTTCGTCGTCCTTCCTCGGTCTCGTTCCGCCCGTCGCGCCTTCTCCCTCTCTCTGAAATCTGGCCAAATCACGCCCCCAATCAAACAATACCCCAAATTATGCACGATACTAATTAATGTCACAACTAATTACGGTAGAGGGTACTCCCCTGCCTTCTACAAGATTGACCTACCGCCCTAGACCCCAAATTCACCACAGCCCGTCGCTCGCCGCCTTCTTCCGTCCTCTCCCCATATATCGTCCCTGGTTACTTCCACGCCGCACGCGATCTAGAAGCCGGCTATAGACGACCGCACGCGGGCGTCCATCTGTCACTACGTCGTCGCCGTTAACTCTAGCATCGACGCTATCGCGACGCTGCTACATCACCCCGTTGCCCCGGTGGTGGCAGGCACCACGCCAACGCCACAGCGCGACGTCCACCGCAGCGCGTACCGCACCCCCCGATTCGCAGCGAAGCCGCTCCACCGTCCCCAGATAGTTGCAACTCGGTTCTTAAGGTGAGCATCAAATCCGATGATTTTCTTGTTGTTCTATCTCCATTGGGTAGCACAGTTAGAGCAGGGTCTTTGTGTTGGGATCACATCTTGTCTTCATGGAAAAATGGCTTGGGATAAGATTGTGTTATCTCGAGTAGCAGGATTTGGTCACGATATCATAAGGTCGGGGTGCTGCATCGTGCAGCTGGAGGTCCTATACTACGGCTCCACCGGATCGACGCCGCCATGTACCAAGAAGAAGCCCGTCGTCATCGTCGCCGGTTGTGGACGGGCAATGCAGGTGGTGCGGTTTATGTCCATGCCCGGGACGCCGCTCCCGACCTTCTGCCCTGCGCGGTCACTCAGGCCTCCTCGGGCTGCCTCCTCCGTGGCATGCGCTGAGACGAGCCAATGGAACGTACATGAGCGACTTCATCCCACGAAGTGAGATTCTTTCTGTCTTTCTTCTCCTCTTTCCATCTCCTTAATTTCTCATCACGTGCAGATTTTCTGAACTTTTCACTGCATGTTTTATGTTTCAGACTGATTTAGTGTTGTCGAGGAGGAACCGATTCGTTATATCTGTAATTGCGTGTGTGAAGCAGGAAAGGTACATATGAGAATCGGTTGGAGAGGCACGCGGCCAAGCAAAAGGCACCTACGAATTGGGTCCCTGCACTTTCTCTGGGTTTTTTGAGCTTATTCCTTTGCATAAATATGTCATTATTTTATTGGGCGATGCTGACAATGTACAAGGTACGCTCTAATATACTCCATTCATACATCTGTAGTTGGTTGCCAATTTTATGTGGGTAATTGTAACAAATCAGCGTGTCAAAAATATATTCAATTCATATCAATCCATGTCCTGACATGCCAGGCTATTTTCACCAAATTTGTTTCATATCAATCCTTGGTCATCTGAAGACAAATAAGCAGTTATTGACACTTTTGTAGACATACCGTTTGCTAATTCTCTCTGCAAGCATGCAAAGCTTGGTTTGCTTCCAAATCAACAAGGAGTATATGAAGAAGTATCTACAGACTAGAGATAGGTCATGTTCTACCAGAATATCAGTAGCAATTTATGTGTGGCCATCTGGTTATGTATTCTGATGTTTTTTTTGTCTTTATGGTTTGTTGAAGAAATGCATTGCTACTGATTTCTGCCTCGTGATTTACAGGTAATAAACGAGACGGTCTGGTTGGCCAACATTGCGCCAAACATTTGTAGGAAGATGCTGCAAGATGTTCAGTTCAAAGGTGAAACCCTCCTTATACAATTGAAGAATATTGATCTATCATGCAGAAAAGCCAAACCATTTTATCTTGATGTTATGATCTATATGAAATAGAAATAGTAACTGAGTACTTCGTGAATTATAAACATTAGGGGTGATGGTCTGCCATCTAGCAGTGCACTTGAATACAAATATTACCCCTGATCCACTCGCCTTCAACCCTTCAAGGTTTAAAGTTTGTAGGCATTAATGCTCAACTCGCTCAAGATTAGTTGCATGTTCATGTTTCTTTGTACTCCCTCCGGTTCATATTAATTGACTCTAATATGGATGTATCTAGAACTAAAATGTGTCTAGATACATCCATATTGAAGTCAATTAATATGAATCGGAGGGAGTACTTTTTTTTGGCTCCACTTGGTCTTTGTAGATACTCTCTGCTTGCGGCGCTGATACTTCTCTATTGTTTAATTTATGTCCTGCCAGCTCTAACTTGCCGAAGAGCTCTATGTATCATGGATGGTTGGTTTGATTATTTTCTTGCTCTCTCGCTGGTATCCGTGTTCTAGCTGCAGGTGCTACTATGGCCATGTTTGGACTTATGGCACGAGCCCCTTGCTTTAAAGGTTTGGCCATGAGGGAATAATGTACTGTATATTTCTTCATTAGGTTTGGGTTTGTAAAACACCATTACCATGCACCATAGCGTTATTTGGTATTGTAATTTTTAATTGGCCCAATAATCTTTCCGCAGCTGGTTTCGTACTTTTGTTTGTTGATCCATGTGCACAAATAAATGAACTCATAAATAATTTTTTGTGTTTGAGGCTTTGTGAACTCATTTTATTTGTGCTTTCGTTGGTCAATTTTTTTGTTTCTCTGTAATGTGTTTTTATACTGAATATGCTTTGTTTAACATGAGTGACTAGGTGTTACGTTGCTGCAGATTTTTTAACTTGACTATGTTGCCCATCAACTTGGTTATTTTTTGGCCATATGCCTCATGGTTACTGATGTTGAATGGATCTGGTTCAGGTTAGTGCCCTGGATTATTACTCCCCTGCAATTTTTACACTGGGATTATAATACACAAGCCGGGACTGGATAGCTTTTTTTACAGTCTGAACAACTTGCATCTTAACACTATCATGATTTATGGTTTGAACAACCTGCAGTGCAATTCATCCGACCTGTGTTCCAGAGAAAGGTTGTGGGGTGCGGCTGATTTAGGTATGCGCTATTGAAAGTGGGATGCTACTTAATAGCTTTGGGAGAAAATGTTGCATCTGGTTATGAAATGATATCTTTGTCAGTCATTGAAGTACAACAACTAAAACACAAATTATGAAAATACTATGCATAGCAGGCTTTGCTTATTCATCGAAGTACAACAGTGTCCGAATCACAAAGTAAGAATACAGTGTATTCATGGGGTATATTCTTCTCCCTATAATTCAGATTCACTTCGGATTTTTGAATCAAAGATTGAGATCTTCTGCTTAGTAAGTTTAAACCACTATAGAAGCATGATTAACAGGATAATAATGACTTTTTGCAAGATCTAAGCAAGATACATAAAGCTCCGAGTTAACTGAACTTCTTATGTGCCAGCCATTACAAACAGTGGAGTGACAGGATGATAACAAGTTTTAGTCTCACTTTTAGTACACCAAGTTATTTTTAGCCACTCCCTTCTCATTCAAGCCAAAACCAGCGTAAAAAAAAAGAGATCAAAGGATGCTACATCATGTTCGTGGCAGGGACGTATAGTTATCTCTACTGGATTCTTAATAAGCTGCATCCTTTCTACTTATATTGTTGTATCTATTCCTCCCCTGCAAGCCCTCTGCTATATTTTAAAACAGGGAGACAAGCTGGAACTGGATGAGCTCGAATTACTTGATGAGCTGGAGAACATGACCTAATCTCTCCATGAGGGAGAGAACAACGTTCAATTAGTAGCAACAAGGCGCGGTTCATCAATTATGGAAGACAAGTGTATGTAGTATATACCCGCACCTGTGATATGTATTGATTATTCATTTGGCTTCAATTAGTTTTTGTTTTGTTACATGAACAAGAAATTAAGAAACTTGAGAGTTAAGAAGAACTGTAATTTGTATGCACCCGTAGATTTCACAGGCCGTTGTTGACATTGACATTGAAATTGTTGTTGTGCTACTAGGAGCTGGTACCAAATCTTGAATGGAATACTTATTGAGACTTATTTCGGTATAGGTTAGTTTTATATAGTATGGCAACACATTCAAAACAATGTTTGAACTGTTGATAATGCATGGTATGTAGTTGTGGTATCTGCCCATAACACTATGAAGAGGAAAAATTATGCGTTTCTGTTGTGATAATGTATAGATTTTTGTATTTTAAAATGCTTACTAAGATGGGCGTCTTCAAGATTTATGTTGATCTCAGAATGATGCATGACCTTAGTTAGCATGCATTTAAATTTCTCTATCGTTTTATTCTTTTAATGGAATAAAACATTTAGATCTTTAAAGCTACAATTGTATTGTAATGTTGTCATAATTATTTGTTGCATGTTATACAAATTAATAACATATCATAATTTGAATAACGAGTATAGTTGAGAAATCATCAAAATATATCTGAGCTAGAACTGCATTGATTTCGCCATGCATTTATGTGTGGGCTCCCATAGCAACTTACGGGAATTTAACTATCTTATTAGAATCAGTGCATAAAAAAGAGACACACTATATTTCTTTCTCGCTGCTTCACATCCCATATTCTGTTGCAATTTTTGAATCGACACTGATTTAGGATTAACAAAGTAAGTCTTGTTATTAACGCGCTTACACAATAAAAATACCGCTAATATGACATGGGAGAAAAGGGTAATAAAGGACAAAAAGAACACATGTTGTTGGTCCTATACCGAGAGGGATAAAAATAGCATTGCATAGGATGGGTATTAAAAAAGTACAAGTCACCGGGTTTGCGATGCCCGACAAGATAAAATCATTTTTCTCCATGGCAACGCACGAGTATTAAACTATGAATATCAAAGTGTTGTTTGGACTAATCAAAAGAGAAGTATTCTTTTAGGTATACATGTGTTTGCAGCACCTTTGTTTTGTTAGACAATAATACATTCAAAAGAAGAAGTTGCTGAGCTGGCAGTTATGACGGCTCAGAACACAGGTGTTGGACTTACCGCGGAAGAGTAACAAGAAGACCTAAAACTTGGAACCACGAAGATACACAACAATATTGTCTTGCTATTGTGTTCGGTATTATCATGGTGTAGTAAATTATGATATCCTTAATTTATTTTAAATTTTCATAATGAGTTGTGAATTATATATGTGCATTGAGAAATAAAATTGGAGAACCCGTGGCAACGCACGGGTATTTATACTAGTATAACTAAAATAGACATATCTATATTAGTGACAACTAATATGGATCGGATGGAGTATAACAAGTATATTACTTTAGACAACTTGTCGATCAAGATATAACAAGTAGGTTAACTGAAACTGCAACACCTTGCTAACTGAAGAATTAATTAACGAAATGTTACCCATTGATCTCACGGTAATTCAAAGCAATGGTGTCAAAGAGTCCACAATCGTCCGCCTAAAATAGCGTACAAGTAGAGAACACAGTTGCAAACTCTGATATGGAAAATTAAGAACCTACTATAGAAAGCACTAGATGCACTTTCATTGTTGACATTCAAAAAGAACCTACCGACATAGGAGGATAGAGGTGATGCTGTTGAAAAATAACGAAAACTCATATGCACCATGTGTGATTGTTTACACACATTATGTTTACATATGCAAAGAGGCGAGAAATTTAACAACCGTAGCACAGGCATTAACCTAGTTCATGCAACATTGGTACCTTTCTGATCAACGTGCTAACGGTACCCTAAATACATCAACATGACAGCCCAGATAACTCAACGAAATGTTACGCATTGATCTCATCGATAGTTTGAAGCAACATTCAAAGAGTCCACAAACACAGTTGCAAACTCTGATTTGGAAAATTAAGAATATCATCATCAGACTCCAGCAGAAACAACGACAGAAAGACTAAAACCACACGACCTCCATCTCTTTAGGCTTTGTCTTCTCCTTGAGCATCCTTCGCAGCGTGCTGAATTCTCCAGCGTTGTCGCCTTTCGAGATTCTGAGACGGAGAATCTCAAGGTCTGATGATAGAACAGATGGCAGATTCAGCTTCTCAGTAGATTTCCTCCGAAAGTACGCTGGGCCAGATATCTTCCCATTGTTTTCTTCATACAACTGTGGAAACAGAGGTGGCTTATTTGTAAGCTCTTTAGACTTTATAGTCCTGGCGCTATGCAATACAATTATACGAACAGATCAGCTAGCAGATGGTACAGGTTTACCTTCCATTGGTCCAAACTAAGCTTGGCCAAATTAGGAGCGCGGTTAACGAAATAAGCAAATGGCCGGTAGAAATCAACGACCAACCATTCTCCAAGATACAAGCTCTTCAATTTTCTGAAGGTTGGTCCTTCAGTGACTGGCTTGTCCATCATATCCTTCACAGGCAGCAATAAATAAAATTTAGAGTTTCTGGAGTTAGGAAATAACTTTATTTCTTAGACAGTAGCATACTAGCATTGCATCATTGGCAAGAGCTTTTTACCTTGAGAAGTGAATCAAACCTAATTAGCTCAAGATATTGAGCATTACAAAGAGCATCAAGAAAATCATGTCTATCAGCAGCATGTGGATTCAGTCCATCACCACAATCATTGACCCAGGCATGTAGCAGAGAAGGCATGGCGTCCAGCTTAACTCTTCCTGAAACAGATAACTTCAGGGAAACAACGTTGGGAGCAGATACATGGATCTCCGAGTAATTGCAGGTGGTGACCGACAATGTCTTCACGGTGTCTGAAGATATCCTGAATAAGCCGAGCGAGCACCGGGATAAATCCAGCTCTTCGAGTGCCGGGCACCCGGAGGTGAGTTTATCTGCCACGGATGGGTCGGACAGCTGCATGTAGCGAAGGTGCAGTTTCTTCAAGCGTGGGAGGCAGACAGTCTTGGGCGCGACGACCTGCCGAACCGCTAACGCTGACACGGTAATCTCCTCAAGCGTCGCGCAGTTGAAAACGCAGTCGGGCAGCTCGAAATGGTAGGCGGTGCCAAGGGTGATGTCGAGCACGCGGATGCCTCGGCTCGCGACATGGCGCAGCCACCGGCGCTGGTGTGGGAAGTGGTCCGTGTTGGCGCTGTGCAGAGTGAGCGCGCGCAGCTTGCTGGCGTCGTCACGGAGGAGGAGCAGGCTGTCCCCGAACCTCTCGGAGGCGTGGCCGGGCAGGGTGACGTGGGGCATGGTCGCCCACACGTGCCGCCACCGGCGCGACAGGAGGCTGCACTGTCCCGCGGCCAGCCGCGCGTCCAGGGGCCCCAGGATGCGGTGCAGGAGGTCGTCGGAGAGCGCGCTTAGCCTGTCGCGGCCCGCGGTCTCCCGCGCCGTGCGGCCGACAGCGCGGCTTCGGACGAACTGCGCATTTCGTCGAGCAGATGGTGAGCATTGAGGGAAATGAGATGATGACATGTTTGATTTTCGGTAGAGATGATGTAATGTTGAGCAGAGATCGAAACACGGAGATGCATTCCATTCCAGCAACCGAATCCGCACACGTACCATAGGAGGAGTTGGCCTGCGGCCTCTGCCGCCGCGCCCAGTCGTCGGATCGCCGCCCCTGCCGCCGCGCCCAGTAGTCCGACCGTCGCCAAACATTTGCAGCTGTATGGAATCCCCGCGGGCGCCTTGGTGCTATGAAGGAGAAGGGGAACCAGTGAGAGGATGCCGCCGTCTCTCACGGTAGCACCGTTTGTGCGGCAAGTACCCCTTGAAGTTTCAAGTTAAAATTCAAATGTATCCTGAGGCTCGCCCACAAAAAACGGTCCGGTCCAATGTTCCAAACTTTTAACTTTTTCTTGACAATCAATACCACATATATATTTATAGTAATAAATAGTACATGGCACAATCTAATTCCAATGATTACAAAATAAAATATAAAAAATCATCAAAATCTTCAAATTCTTTTTTCCTTTCATAACATAATATTGTACTTCTATGAAGACAGCCAAAAATAGATACTAAACCATAGACTTAAAAATACCAACGTATGTTTTCCCATAATTTTAATTTGAGCCGTAATACCAAGGCTACGTACACGTGCGCAACCATTAAGATAGTCAATTATTAGGAAGAGTACCAACACTAGTATATCAGGAAAATAACCGAACAGCCTGATCAACGTCGTTGGAGAGCCGAGAGTACAATCATTATTGTCAATGACGTAGCAGTCAGGACAAATACTGCAAGGATAATCCTTCTCGCGATAACCATGAGAAAAGATTCAAAATTAATCTGGCGAAATAAAATTTGAAGTCTCATACCTAGAAAACTGTAATCCTCCATCGCCAACATTGACGTCACGAATGAGATCTTCTCGTGGAATGAAGGGCCAAAAAACTCTTATTGTAGACCATGCCATCTTCATTGAGGCGGAGGCCAACAAGAAGACCACTATCAAACCCTAACCTAATCCGTTTAAAAACCCTACTTTTATTTAAAAACTTCACACATAGATCGGATCCCCCACTCCTCCTGACGCCGATGAGACTGGCCGGGGAGGGGGGAACTGATCTATGGAGGAGGCGAAGGTGGAGGCGGAGTTGTTTTCTTAGGGCCGGCGGCTGCTAGGCACGAGCGGGCGTGCTTTCTATCTAGGGCGGTATTCGAAACTTCGACTTTATTTAGTGAGTCGGTGTCAAAGCATGAATTACTTATGTCAGTTTGAATGGAGAGAAGAACATGAAGACACTTCACCCAGATTTAGGTTCGCGAGGTGGGTAATATTTCTTTTTTTTTGCGATATTTCTTTAGAGCTAAACTACGAACCCTAGGGTTTACGGTGGTGTGTTGCTTCTCCAAAATTGGAAGTGTTTGGTCTTTATCGTAACCCTAGGTTTTATGGTGGTGTGTTGTTTCTCCAAAATTGGAAGTGTCTGGTCTTTATCGTGGCTATACTTGATGGCAATCAATCCAGGAGACTTTCTTAACATATTTCATACGAGAGAACAATCTCAGATTTAATACTTTGGTATCTTATAAAGGTGAAATATTCTTCAGTGTGAGGCAAAGTTTTTATCGACAGCAAGACGCCTGTGGTGATTTCGTCGATCTCAAGACCCGGTGCATAGGATGTGATTGTGTACGTTCATAGGGCTGAGTATGTACGCGTATGTATGAGCGTCTTTGATTGCATATACCATATACCTCCACTAACAGTAGGATTCTTAGGTATTCAGAAGTAAATGCAAGCAGAAAGCAAGGATGCTTATTACCCACCGAAATAAAATAAAAATGAGATTACCTAAGTGCCAAAACACACATTAGATGGCCCTGTATGATTTTTCATAAATAATTCTTTACTGTTTTTTCCTCTATGAGAAGAACAACCGAAGAAAATTATACCAGCAAAAGAACAGCAGGATCAAAATCAAAGTACAGAGCTCACCACCATTTCAAAGTATTGCTAGGTCTACCCTCAAGAAGGAAAAAACACGTTATATCAATGTAGTAGCATTCTTTTCCATGATAGATTATTCCCCACATCATATAACTGGTATAGTTAACTCGAGCAACACAAACTTCAAAAACGTTACCGAGGGGACACATAAAACTTATGTGTCATGTCCTAATCTCTTTATGCCAAATGACATATTAACTGATTCGGTGTTCAAGTAACGGTGGTTACAAAATTCTACCGTCTGTGAGCCTCTTGCTCCAGTTATTGGCCAGGAAAACGAAGATGGTAAAACAAGGCTAACCATGCCTAACTTATGCTCAGTCATTATTAACATCAAAGACGGCCTGATTTGTAAAACGAAGCATTGGTGTAGCTTCAGGCCGCAGCCTTCTTGCAGTGGTTTTCCAGCCACTCCATGGTGACACTCTTCGGTCTTTCAAGTGGCAGGCCGAGGGCACGGTCCCAAATGAGCTGTGTCACAGATAATAGATCAAGATTAGCAAATGGGGGATCCACAAAACAAGCATGTGAAAGTGGAAGGAGAAGACAGACCTGAGATCCAATTCCCATGCTCCTTGAGACGCCGAACAAGACAGTGTAGTACCTGTGGATTAGGCAAGTCATCGCTGTTACTCACAATGTACTAGATTTACTACGGAGTATTATATCAAATCAGTTGCAGAATAAACTATTAACTAAATAATTTAACAAAAATAAATTAAATACCGTGCTTCAACTAATCCGAAGTGGTTGAGCAAAACTCCACTGTGAGCATCAACATTAGGCCATGGGTTTTTTACCTGAATGCATAACATAGATATGATGATGCCCATACCCAGAAATATGAAATTAAAGGAGGGTAAATCACAACCAATGTCATAGCATATTACCTTGCCTAACTCAGTTAGGATAGGAGGCACAACTTCGTACAACTTGGAGACCTGAAAGGGAAGAACAATATACCGCATTAAGATTGTAGAACCGAAGAGAAACCATGCAGTTAGGATGGAGTAGAATGCAGGTTTTAAACTAACCAGTTGGAAAAGTGGGTATTCGGGTAAATACTTCAGTGCAAACTCCCTTTGGCACGAGTATCGTGGATCTGTATTACGTAGAACTCCATGACCATAGCCAGGAACAACCTATGGATGCAACCCGCCACCAGTAAAGAGTTTTAAATTTAAGTTAAAACAAACTAACTAAAAGTAGACCCAGATCATGAGAGAAAAGGCATTTGCATAACCAGCCCAGAAGGAAGGATGCAATAGAGAGCAAATATAATACTACCTCTGATCCTAATTAATTGTCGCAGATTTAGACAAAATGTTTCCTAAATCTGTCTAGGTTCACTGAACCTGCGACAACTAATGTGGAACAGAGGTAGTAGATCTATTGTGCAGTATTTAACTTCTAGAATTACATACTCATAAGCAATAGCGTTTGCTAGTTGAATAGAACAATTTGTTGAGATACACTACCTTTCCACTCTTCAGTGTCTTCCAAACATATTCTTTAAGCTGATCAGTTGTAATGTTACTCCCGGTTTCTTCCATTACAGATTTGATCCATAGCAACACTTCCTGTAGTACATGGTGACCATGGTCAGTTCATGCATATTAATACAACAAGTATAACAATCATAGAAGACAGAAAATATGCTCTTTGAAAAGCATGTGTAAAAGCAAGTGATACAGTAAATAGCAAACTTGCAATCAGTTTTTGCAAATTATCACAAACAATTTGCTAAAGGAGATTCATTTGAGAAGCACATGCAAAACAGGATGTTTCTGAAAAGTGAGAACGCTACATAAAACTTAGTGTACCTGATTAGCCAGGCCGTGCAGTGGTCCAGCTAAACCGTTCAGTGCCGCTGCAAAAGAAAGATAAGGATCTGACAGAGCACTTCCAACCTGTGATTGAATGTATCACATTAGTGCTGGATAAGGAGGCTAGTGCACAAAGGTATAAACAGGAAACAAGTAACCATCAAAGCACAATAACTACACAAGGACTTGAAATTGAAGTAATGAAGAACTCAATAAAAACAATTGCCTCAATACAGTTGCTACTTGCTACTACAGTACATTTTGAAATATGGTTATGCTACAGTCCTGGTCAATAGTGCTTTTCAGGAACAATGAGTGCTAGTTTGGTTTATGAAACATGCTAATGCATCACAGATATGTAGCAAACACATTGTGCCTAGCCACAGGTCAGCAATGATATATGATGAAATAGTGCATGCCAAAAACTGCAGCGTAACGATGCCAACAGATCAAAGTATCTTAGTGCAGCCAGCAGTCATCCTTTGGCAGATTCAGAACAATTGTAGCAACACTAACAAGAAAAATCAAGATAGACAAAATGAAACAAATATTACCAGATGCCCAGCATGAGCACTAACATTCCCTCCTTCGTGATCACTGCAAGAAAACAGGTCACGGTACAAGGGAAAATCAACCCTAAATCCTTCAGCAAACAAATATAGAAACTGAAATGAGGATGGATGAAATTACGTGTGAATTGTTATGTATAGGCGCATCAACTCCAGCATTTTGGGGTCATCAAAACCAAGCATGTGTGAAAAATTTGCTGCGTAGTCCAGTGTATTATCAGCTGCAATAGTTTTCCCATCCTTGAAAATTCTTCACACAACTGGGACCTGACCTCCTACCACGACACGGAGCAAGAAACCTATCTAGGGCACTAGTATGAGTTTAAAAAACGGATATACTTAATTCCTTTCAGGTGTATGCCACCATTCAAAAAAAATATTTTTAATTGTTCAAAAAATTAATAAAAAAAAATTTTGGTATATCTTGACAATCTATATGTGTTCGCACAGTCTAGCGAAAAGCCGATATTTTTTTAGGTCAATTTAAAAAGGACAAAATATTCCTTACAAAAAGACTTATCTTTATGACCAAATTTTGTCTTTTTACGCAGCCTAAACGATGCGTTGATTTTTTATGGAAAACTTTGAGCGCACGTAGCATGTGAAGATGTACAGGTGAATTTTTCTTTTGAAATTTTTGATATTTCAATATCAAACATACATTTTAAAATAAAGGGTACACATGCAACAAAGAGCATAAACATCATAGACATTTAGCTACCTTGTGCGCCACTGTATATCTTTACATGTATTACTGTATTGTATTATGTTTACATATACGACAAAAAGGTTATGATCGTTGCAACTCATGGACATTCCGGTAGTTCACGTAACTCCTTCTGGTCAACATGCTAGCGCGTGTCATAAATCGAGTATGATTGCAAACAAAATGGGAAAATTGGATAAGAGTTATGAATTGGGGTTCAATTTAGGGTTCTAGCCTCCGATTCATATTACTTGCTACTAGTATGAATGTACCTATAACTAAAATAGACATATCTATATTAGTGGCAACTAATATGGGTCGGACGGAGTATAACAAGTATATTACTTTAGACAACTTGTCGATCAAGATATAACAAGTAGGTTAACTGAAACCGCAACACCTTGCTAACTGAAGAATAGCAGGTACTGACATATCGGAACCCTAAGTAGTGTACAAGAAATAACTACCAAGATAATTAACGAAATGTTACCCATTGATCTCACGGCAATTCAAAGCAATGGTGTCAGAGAGTCCACAATCGCCCGCCTAAAATAGCGTACAAGTAGAGAACATAGTTGCAAACTCTGATATGGAAAATTAAGAACCTACTATAGAAAGCACTAGATGCACTTTCATTGTTGACAAAAAGAACCTACCGACATAGGCCTAGAGGCGATGCTGTTAAAAAGGAACAAAAACTCATGTGCACCATGCGTGATTGTTTACACACATTATGTTCACATGTGCGAAGAGGCGAGAGATTTAGGCATTAACCTAGTTCATGCAACATTGGTACCTTTCTGATCAACGTGCTAACGGTACCCTAAATACATCAACATGACAGCCCAAATAACTCAACGAAATGTTACCCATTGATCTCATCGATAATTTGAAGCAACATTGTCAAAGAGTCCACAAACACCAGCCTAAATAGCCTACGAGAGAACAAATAGAGTTGCAAACTCTGATATGGAAAATTAAGAGTAGTATCACCAGACTCCGGAAGAAACAACCACAGAAAGACTAAAACCACATGACCTCCATCTCTTTAGGCTTTGTCTTCTCCTTGAGCATCCTTCGGAGCGTGCTGAACTCTCCAGCATCGTCGCCTTTCCAGATTCTGAGACGGAGAATCTCAAGGTCTGATGATAGAACAGATGGCAGATTCAGTTTCTCAGTAGATTTCCCCCGAAAGTACGCTGGACCAGATATCTTCCCATTGTTTTCTTCATACAACTGCGGAAACAGATATGATTTATTTGTAAGCTCTTTATTAGACTTTAGTCCTGGCGCTTCACAATACAATTATACGAACAGATCAGTTAGTAGATGGTACATATGCCAGGGCTCACCTTCCATTGGTCCAAACTAAGCATGGCCAAGTTAGGAGCGCGGTTAAAGAAATAAGCAAGTGGACGGTAGAAATCAACGACCAACCATTCTCCAAGATACAAGCTCTTCAATTTGCTGAAGGTTGGGCCTTCAGTAGCTGGCTTATCCATCATATCCTTCAAAGGCAACAGTAAACAAAACTTAGAGTTACTAGGAAATAACTTTTCTTAGACAGCAGCATTGCATCATCGGCAAGAAGATTTTTTACCTTGAGAAGCGAACCAAACCTAAGTAGCTCAAGATGTTGAGCATTACAAAGAGCATCAAGAAAATCATGTCTATCAGCAGCATGTGGATTCAGTCCATCACCACAATTATTGACCCAGGCATGTAGCAGAGAAGGCATGGCGTCCAGCTTAACTCTTCCTGCAACAGATAGCTTGAGGGAAACAACGTTTGGAGCAGATACATGGATCTCGAAGTAATCGCAGGCGGTGACCAACAATGTCTTCACGGTGTCTGAAGATATCCTGAATACACCGAGCGAGCACCGGGATAAATCCAGCTCTTCGAGTGCCGGGCACCCGGAGGTGAGTTTATCTGCCACGGATGGGTCAGACAACTGCATGAAGCGAAGGTGCAGTTTCTTCAAGCGTGGGAGGCAGACAGTCTTGGGCGCCACGACCTGCCGAACCGCTAACGCGGACACAGTAATCTCCTCAAGCATCGCGCAGTTGAACACGCAGTCGGGCAGCTCGAAATGGTAGGCGGTGCCAAGGGCAATGTCGAGCACGCGGATGCCGCGGCTCGCGACATGGCGCAGCCACCTGCACTGGTGCGCGAAGTGGTCCGTGCTGGCGCTGTGCAGGGTGAGCGCGCGCAGCTTGTTGTCATCGTCGCGGAGGAGGAGCAGGTTGTCCCCGAACCTCTCGGAGGCGTGGCTGACCAGGGTGACGTGGGGCATGGTCGCCCACACGTGCCGCCACCGGCGCGACAGGAGGCTGCACTGGCCCGCGGCCAGCCGCGCGTCCAGGGGGCCCAGGATGCGGTGCAGGAGGTCGTCGGAGAGCGCGCTTAGCCTGTCGCGGCCCGCGGTCTCCCGCGCCGTGCGGCCGACAAGGCGGCTTCGGACGAACTGCGCATTTCATCGAGCAGATGGTGAGCATTGAGGGAAATGAGATAGTGACATGTTTGATTTTCAGTAGAGATGATGTAATGTTGAGCAGAGATCGAAACACGGAGATGCATTCCATTCCAGCAACCGAATCCGCACACGCACCATAGGAGGAGTTGGCCTGCGGCCTCTGCCGCCGCGCCCAGTCGTCGGATCGCCGCCCCTGCCGCCGCGCCCAGTAGTCCGACCGTCGCCCTGGCCAAACATTTGCGTGGTGGGTTCTTAATGTGGCAGCTGTATGGAATCCCCGCGGGCGCCTTCGTGCTATAAACCTTGGATCCGGTGAGCGGATGCCGCCGTCTCTCACGGTAACACGGTTGCAACTTCACTTTCCGTTTGTGCGGCAAATAAACCTTGGATTTCAGAAAACCCCCCTTTCAACTAAAATTCAAATGTATCCTGAGAAAAAAAGGGTCTGGTCCAATGTTCGAAACTTTAAAAAAAAATTAACAATCAATACCACATATATTTATAGTAATAAATAGTACATGAAAAGATACACGAGCTAATTCCAATGATTACAAAATAAAGTGTAAAAGAAAATCATCGAGATCTTCAAATTCTTTTTCCTTCCATGACACAATTTTGTACTTCTCTAAAGGCAGCCAAAAATAGATATCAAACCATAGATTTGAAAATACCAACGAATGTTCTCCCATAGTTTTAATTTAAGCCGCAATGCCAAGGCTACGTATACGTGCGCAACCATTAAGACCGTCAATTAACATTAGGAAGAGTATCAACACTAGTATATCTGGGAAAAATAACCGATAGCCTGATCGACGTCGTTGGAGAGCCGAGGGTACGAATCATCATTGTCGAGGACGTAGCAGTCAGGACAAATACTGCAAGGATAATCCTTCTCGCGACAACCCATGAGAAAAGATCCAAAATCAATCGTCTCATACCTAGAAAATTGTAATCCTCCAACACCACTATTGACGTCACGAATGAGATCTTCTCGTGAAACGAAGGGCCGAAGAACACATATTATAGACGATGCCATCTTCATTGAGGCGGAGGCCAACAAGAAGACGACTATCAAACCCTAACCTAATCCGTTAAAACCCTACGTCTATTTGAAAACTTCACACATAGATCGGGTTCCCCACTCCTCCTGACGCCGATGAGACTGTCCAGGGAGGGGGAACCGATATATGGATGAGGCGAAGGTGGAGGCGGCGTTGTTTTCTTAGGGCCGATGGCTGCTAGGCACGAGCGGACATGTTTTCTATCTGAGGCGGTATTCGAAACTTCGACTTTATTTAGTGAGTCGGTGTCAAAGCATGAATTACTTATGTCAGTTTGAATGGAGAGAAGAACATGAATACACTTCACCCAGATTTAGGTCCCCGAGGTGGGTAATATTTCCTGTTTTGTGATATTTCTTTAGAGCTAAACTACGAACCCTAGGGTTTACGGTGGTGTGTTGCTTCTCCAAAATTGGAAGTGTTTGGTCTTTATCGTAACCATAGGGTTTATGGTGGTGTGTTCTTCTCCAAAATTGGAAGTGTTTGGTCTTTATCGTGGCTATACTTGATGGCAATCAATCCAGGAGATTTATATCTTCCTAAACATATTTCATACGATGTATACCTATACCTCCACCGACAGTAGGATTCTTAGATATTCAGAAGTAGTAAATGCATGCAGAAAGCAGTGATGCTTATTACCACCGAAATAAAATAATATAAAATAAAAATGAGGTTACCTAAGTGCCGAAACACACATTAGATGGCCCTGTATGATTTTTTATAAATAATTCTTTAGTGCTTTTTCCTCTATGAGAAGAACAATCGAAGAAAATTATACCGGCAAAAGAACAGCAGGATCAAATCTTAATACAGAGCTCACCACCATTTCAAAGTATTGCTAGGTCTACCCTCAAGAAGGAAAAACCAGGTCATATCAATGTAGACATGTAGTAGCATTCTTTTCCATGATAGATTATTCCCCGCATCATATAACTGGTATAGTTAACTCGAGCAACACAAACTTTCAAAAACGTTACCGAGCGACACATAAAACTTATGTGTCATGTCCTAATCTCTTTATGCCAAATGACATATTAACTGATTCGGTGTTCAAGTAACGGTGGTTACAAAATTCTACCGTCTGTGAGCCTCTTGCTCCAGTTATTGGCCAGGAAAACGAAGATGGTAAAACAAGGCTAACCATGCCTAACTTATGCTCAGTCATTATTAACATCAAAGAAGGCCTGATTTGTAAAACGAAGCATTGGTGTAGCTTCAGGCCGCAGCCTTCTTGCAGTGGTTTTCCAGCCACTCCATGGTGACACTCTTCGGTCTTTCAAGTGGCAGGCCGAGGGCACGGTCCCAAATGAGCTGTGTCACAGATAATAGATCAAGATTAGCAAATGGGGGAGATCCACAAAAACAAGCATGTGAAAGTGGAAGGAGAAGACAGACCTGAGATCCAATTCCCATGCTCCTTGAGACGCCGAACAAGACAGTGTAGTACCTGTGGATTAGGCAAGTCATCGCTGTTACTCACGATGTACTAGATTTACTACGGAGTATTATATCAAATCAGTTGCAGATTAAACTATTAACTAAATAATTTAACAAAAATAAATTAAATACCGTGCTTCAACTAATCCGAAGTGGTTGAGCAAAACTCCACTGTGAGCATCAACATTAGGCCATGGGTTTTTTACCTGAAAATGCGTAGCATAGATATGATGATGCCCATACCCAGAAATATGAAATTAAAGGAGGGTAAATCACAACCAATGTCATAGCATATTACCTTGCCTAACTCAGTGAGGATAGGAGGCACAACTTCGTACAACTTGGAGACCTGAAAGGGAAGAACAATATATACCGGATTAAGATTGTTGAACCGAAGAGAAACCATGCAGTTAGGATGAAGTAGAATGCAGGTTTTAAACTAACCAGTTGGAAAAGTGGGTCTTCGGGTAAATACTTCAGTGCAAACTCCCTTTGGCACGAGTATCGTGGATCTGTATTACGTAGAACTCCATGACCATAGCCAGGAACAACCTATGGATGCAACCCGCCACCAGTAATTTAGAGTTTTAAATTTAAGTTAAAACAAACAAACTAAAAGTAGACCCAGATCATCAGAGAAAAGGCATTTGCATAACCAGCCCAGGAGGAAGGATGCAATAGAGAGCAAATATAATACTACCTCTGATCCTAATTAATTGTCGCAGATTTAGGAAAAATGTTTCCTAATCTGTCTAGGTTTACTGAACCTGCGACAACTAATTTGGATCAGAGGTAGTAGATCTATTGTGCAGTATTTAACTTCTAGAAAACACATACTCATAAGCAATAGCATTTGCTAGTTGAATAGAACAATTTGTTGAGATAAGCTACCTTTCCACTCTTCAGTGTCTTCCAAACATATTCTTTAAGCTGATCAGTTGTAATGTTACTCCCGGTTTCTTCCATCACAGATTTGATCCATAGCAACACTTCCTGCAGTACATGGTGACTATGGTCAGTTCATGCATATTAATACAGCAAGTATAACAATCTTAGAAGACAGAAAATATGCTTTTTGAAAAGCATGTGTAAAAGCAAGTGATACAGTAAATAGCAAACTTGCAATCAGTTTTTGCAAATTATCACAAGCAATTTGCTGAAGGAGATTCATTTGACAAGCACATGCGAAACAGAATGTTTCTGAAAAGTGAGAACGCTACATAAACTTAGCGTACCTGATTAGCCAAGCCGTGCAGTGGTCCAGCTAAACCGTTAAGTGCCGCTGCAAAAGAAAGATAAGGATCTGACAGAGCACTTCCAACCTGTGATTGAATGTATCACATTAGTGCTGGATAAGGAGGCTAGTGCACAAAGGGTATAAACAGGAAAACAAGTAACCATCAAAGCACAATAAGTACACAAGGACTTGAAATTGAAGTAATGAAGAACTCAATAAAAACAATTGCCTCAATACAGTTGCTACTTGCTACTACAGTACATTTTGAAATATGGTTATCCTACAGTCCTTAAAGAGATCATCCCTGGTCAATAGTGCTTTTCAGGAATAATGAGTGCTAGTTTGGTTTATGAAACATGCTAATGCATCACAGATATGTAACAAACACATTGTGCCTAGCCACAGGTCAGCAATGATATATGATGAAATAGTGCATGCCAAAAACTGCAGTGTAACGATGCCAACAGATCAAAGTATCTTAGTGCAGCCAGCAGTCATCCTTTGGCAGATTCAGAACAATTGTAGCAACACTAACAAGAAAAATCAAGATAGACAAAATGAAACAAATATTACCAGATGCCCAGCATGAGCACTAACATTCCCTCCTTCGTGATCACTGCAAGAAAACAGGTCACAGTACAAGGGAAAATCAACCCTAAATCCTTCAAAGTAACAAATATAGAAACTGAAATGAGGATGGATGAAATTACGTGTGAATTGTTATGTATAGGCGCATCAACTCCAGCATTTTGGGGTCATCAAAACCAAGCATGTGTGAAAAATTTGCTGCGTAGTCCAGTGTATTATCAGCTGCAATAGTTTTCCCGTCCTTGAAAATTCTTCACACAACCAAAGAAATAGGTATATTACTATTTTGTTGAACAAAATTTACAGACTCTGGATATAAAGAAAAACCCTTCAATGACCGATACCGTGTTCCGGTTAGTGTAGTAAAAGATGGTGTACGATAAAAGAAATGCTACCTCCGGTAAACATATGAAGCCACTTGTGGAAGCCGAGCAATCAAATTTAAGCTATCTTCATATGTAGGCTCCCAGAACCTATGCAAACAACAGTCATAAATGCCATGCTACATCACCATTGAACAAATTAATAAATTTAGAGGCATTATAAAGCTCGAGCATACTTTGATTTATGAATTCCCTTCTCGTAAGCCTTTGCAAATTCACTCTCAACCTGTAATAGAGTTAAAATAGAAAAGGCTTTAGCTTAATTCACTCACTTCGAAGAATCTTGAAGAATTTCCACACGCCTTATGAAATTTTAAATTTTCTTATTTCCTTTTTATGGCACTAGTTTCAAACTCAACACACCAATGGAATTTTGAATTTTCTCATCTTTTTTCTAGCGACAGTAGTTTCAAACTTAGTATATCCATTCGAAGTGTTTTTGGTGATAAACAACAATACTGAACAATACATTAAAAAAAGGCTTACTTGGAGTGCCATCACTCCAGTGGTAAACTGTGTCATTGGATGAGCAGTTACAGGGAGAGCATCTATCGCCTTATAGACATGACCTGCATCCAAGTCAAATAAGGTGCTTCAGAGGAAGCTCAACTCAGAATTCAGCATATTTATAAGCAATCATAGTTTATAGTACAGTGTCCATGCTACAAAATTTTAGGAGTAGAATATATTCAAGAAACTCAAGATCAACTTCTCAAGATGAAGATTTAAATAAATCATAATTTATCCCAGGTGGAGTAAGAAAATCCAAGTTACTCTACCTAAAGAAAACATAAGTAAACAACGGAGACCATCAATGGATCTGGCTTAAAAAATATCATGTACTACACTTAAAACACTACTAGCAAGGAGGAGGTAAGGGACCTGGAACAGTCGAACGGCTAGCCAAGTCCTTTGATAGTGCATCAACTTGCTCCTTGGTTGGCACCTGAAACAAAGCAGCAACCACTCAGCCTGAGCTAATAGCTAAGGGCTTAAAGTTGACAAAACAAGGGGAGAACAGGGCAAAATCAAAATAATAAAGAAAAATCGCGCCAACAGAACTAACAAGAAACTTTGACTGCATCAACAAACAAGTGCACTTCCTATTCTGGAAGGAAATATTTTTTTCAGAACTATGATGGGGTAAATGTTTTATAATGCAAACCTTTCCGGTCAAAAGAAGCCAAAGGAGGCCCTCAGGTAAAGGTTCTCCATCTTTAACTGCTGTGGGCAGTACTTTCTGACACTCTGGAATGGAGAGACCTCTAAAACGAATACCCTGAAAAGAAAATAGATAAAGATATACAGTGAGATAAGACATAATTCTATCAGTACTCTGCAACGAGGCACCCATGCTAAAAGATGAAATCCTAAAAGCATTAATGCTTGTAGTCAAGCAAGTTCCTGTATGATGAATTGAGCAAATTAAGTCCGCTGCATATTTTTTAAATCACTGTACCATGGTCAATTCTAGAAACTGACTCATATTACTGTGCAGGCACACAGTAAGCTCAATTTTGTTCTACAAGATTAACTGCAGACTTCCATATAATACAATAATCCATTTTCTAGTCTACTGAATGTTTCAAGATAGACAAACTAATATGTAATTTTCCCTTAATGCAGCACGTAGCAAAATAAAAAGAGAACAATGCAAGGATACCTCCTCCGCGTCAAGTAAAGATGTTTCCCAGAGCATTCCAGTCATCCCTCTCATCCCACCAAGGACCTGGAAAAAGTAAAAAACATTGCTCAGAAATGGCCCAAGTAAAGAACACATAGTTCATGTTTATCAGACATAATATATATACCATGTCCACAGTTATGTTTCCAAGCTGGACCTTTCCATGCTCCGACTTTAGTTTCTTTAAGCGATCCTGTAACAAGATGCAATGATGACTAATAATTTTGAACTGAACGAAAATTTTAAGAGCGGCGAACAAGCTTCCAAGGGCGCACTTCTCTAACACATGTTCTGAATATTCTGATTCTTTAAAGCTAAGTGCAAACCTGACATCGTGAAAATAATAATATTACCAGTGTATAACAGGGTAATCATCTGATCTGTTTTCCTATCATCCAGAGAGCAGAAACTACAGCAGGGTAAATCTGTTTCTTAAACGTGTTAAGTTCTTGAATACGTGCTAGTTTAGGATAATTATTATTTGCCAGCACATTCCACCACGGCATTTGTGAATAATAGAAGGTGCTCAACACCATAGAAAAGCAGAAACTAAGCATGCTGTCGCACAGTATCACATGAAGTGAAAAGAGTTGACACTACTCGGATGAGATAAGGAATCAGATACCGGGAATACTTTACAACAGAAATACAGAATGCGCCAGCGAGTTACAAACCTGCTGTTCGGGAATCATTTCCTGCAGCTGGGACTTGAGATCCTGCATTTGCAGAAACACAGCCATCGTCGTCAGGTTGAGCACATATCAAAATTCCTCTCGGTAAAATATAGGCATGGAAACAGCGAGCTAGCAGTTTCTAATTCACAGGATCCCTATGCAAATCCAAGCACACACGATAGGAGAGGATGGTAGCAATCTTACGAGATCGGAAGCGCTCTGCATCTGCAGCCATCTGACACCACCAAGCGTGGTGGCGTCATGCCCCTGGAAACACGAGCAAACAAATAAAATCCCAGCATCATCAGCAAAACGCCTAACTCGGCACACGGACGACGCGCCGCGACAAACCAATGCGACCACGGGGTGTGGTGGATGGATGGGTTCGCTACTCACCATGCGGGATCGCAGCCTCGAGACCGCGGTGAGGCCCCGGAAGAACGCCATGGCCGGAGCACGCGGCTACCACCGCAGCTGCACAGGACAACGAACAACAATCATCAGACCCTAGGGCTCCACCACCGAATCAACCCAAAATCCATCGCGACAAAAAAAAAACACGAGCACGCATGCGCAGCAAGCACATCGAAGCATTGGCTCCTAAAAAAAATTCCTCCAAAATCGAAAACAACAACGGGAAATCGCCAGCCAGAACGGATCCAGAGGCCCGTCCGGCAAAAACCAAACGGCTCACGGAAAATCTCGCGATAGTTTGACGAAATTCCGTGGGAAAATACCGAGATTGCAAAGCTGCTGCGGCGCGATGGGTGAATCGGAACGGAGAAATTCGAAGGGAGCAAGCCCTTACGCGTGGGAAGGAGAATCGAATGGGAGGAGAGGTGGCGACTGAGCGAAGAGAGAGAGAGTCTCCGGGAGCGGCGGAGGATGGTGGAGGACGACGGGAGAGCCAGCAATTTGGAGTTGCCTTCCCCTAATAAATCGCCGGAACTTTTTCCTGTTCTTTCGTTCCAAGCCCCCGGGAAATGCTCTGTTTTGCACTCTTCCGCACGTTTCGGAAATAGTTTTCTCTTTGATTTAAAGTTAGTTGACAAAATTGTTTCGTGCTCTCTGCTTGGATATATTTAAGCCGTAGAGCCATGAAGACGAATTAAACAAAATTATTGTTTAGCTATAAAAGGGTATTCCGAATACGCCTTTTGGCCTTTGCCACCAACCAAGGGCGAGGCCGCCGTGACCAACCGCTTGGCCACGAGAATTTTCTATCGGGAATTGTATACGCATGCATCCAAGGTGCGAACGGGAATACTTTGCTTCGCGTGGGCTTTTCTGAAAACGACCGAGGAAGAAGATTTGTCAAGATTTAAAATCGGTTAGCTGGAAAAGCGACCGACTGGCAACGCGATAATGATTTTCCTTTTCCGGGGCAACGGAATGGAAAATTTCTTATCTTGCTCCGCAAGATGATGCGATGTGGGCTCACGCGCTCGGTCGTTTTGGCCTTTGGGCCTGCGGGGCGCACGACGGGCAAGAGCTACCGCCACCATTGCCCAAAAAAAAAATGTTATAATCGATCGGATTGCCCAAAAAATCGAATACACGGAGTATAAGCTCTCCAACAGACGCTCTACCCCGCGCTGTATCCAAAAAAATGTCTGGTTTAGCGCGTGGGCGTAAAATGATGCTTCAACTGGTGCTGTAAAATAGAGCTTGGGTCAAAACCGCTATGTCATGCATTATATCTAGCGTGCCGGAAAGAGCGCGTTGTATAAAGTCGAACGCAGAAACAACTACGGATTTTACAGCTCCAAGGTTTAGAGCTTCTGCTGGAGGTGAATATGCCCTCACGCGCAAAACACGGATGGAACGCGTTGTAAAGTAGTTTTACAGCGCCTAAATTTGGCGCGTCTATTGGAGATGCTCTAAGCTAGTAATAGAAAAAACTATTCGAGCGGACAATCATCACAAGGCGAAACAGTGCCGCGGGGGAACTTTTGAAGCTAAAGAGGCTCTTCAAAGATCGCATAGCTGCATTGATGAGATGCTTTTTGTTTATTCAAGGGAGGTTGGTGAGATGCTTTCCAGTGCAATTTTTTCTGCCTTTTTCATTTTTATGATTTGTTTCTTGATAAAAAAAATATTGGATCTTTTAAACATAAGTCAATTGAGAATTTTGTTGGATTTTTGTCTTTTAGATTCACACTCGCTCATGGGTAAAGCCTGAATCTACCTCTTGTTTTGAGATTTTTATGTCTCGTACCTATTTGTATGGTTAGGCTTGTCAGTGTCACCATTCTGTCTCTTTCTTATTATTCGGGGGAGGTTGATGAGATGCTTTTCAATGCAATTTTTTGTCTTTTCCGTTTTACGAATTCTTTCTTGATTTTTTTGGATTTTTCTAAACAGGAGTTGAATGGGATTTTTGCTCAATTTGCCTTTTAGATTCGCACTGGTTCATGGGTGGTATCGCTCATATTTTTGGTGTGTCACTCATTACCCGGAGTGGGACTTTTTAAACATCAACCTGTTTTCCGTTATAAGATTTTTCTGTCTCTTACCTATTTATATGGTTTCACTAGTTAGCGCCACCATTTTCTGTCTTATTCTTTTTTTGGAAACTAGTAGTTGTTTCATTATCGAAGAGGGGAAAGGGGAACCAGACTGAGACGGCTATGGAGGCGAGATGGAAGTGGGTGGCGAGCTTGTCGTCACCCTCGCGTTGTCGTTGTCAGGGTCTATTTGGCGAGAGCTCTCCAACTAAATTTCAATTTGTGCCCTAACTCATTTAGTTCTGAACGGACAAAATTTACCAAACCAGAGTAGTGTTCTCTATGTTTTGTCTGGCTCGAGCATCGATTTTGGGTTTAGGTAAGGGTTTCCTCTAGTGGAGTGTTTGTGTTCTTTAGACGCTAGGTAGTGGCTAGGTCACGCGTGCTCAACTAATTGATTCTACCACGCTTGGAGCACTAGAGACTAGGGGGCATGGTTTGTGTGTTTGTGAGTAGAGGGGTTGCTCCTATCCATGTACATGTGCTTTGACTCAATATCTAAGTGGTTAATATACGGATGTACTCAATTTGTTTGTAAGAATTGTATGCATGAATTATGTGGTAAACATCTTGCTTCTTGATGTGTATATGTCTTGTTCTCTCAAGTTTTCTGAACCATTGTAGTGTTCCAAATATGTCTTTTGTAGCTTGTTAGTAATCATCTCTTTGTTATAGAGTTAAATGTTTGCTCATGTGATTTGCTAAAACGTCTAGTTCCTTTTGTTAATTCTTTGGCTTTGCTAAAATGAAATCGATCCTTTCTTTGTCCCTCGACTCCCTCTTATATAGGAGGCGGAGCCGAGGATTTCATATTACACAAGTTACAAACTCCGGGAAACTCTTTGAGTTCAACCCGTAAAATTACAAGTCTCTTTATTCCTAATCTATCTCTAGTTACTATACTCGATACTTTGCTGGGCTTCCGGACTTCACAATCTTCGGGTTATGGGCTCTGCTTAAGGTTCGATGTCGCATAAGTAGATTCGAAATATGAGATGGAGACGAAGTTTGTTCGGAGTCTCGGATGGGATCCAGGACATCACGAGGAGGTCCAGAATGGCCCGGAGAATAAGATTCATATAAGGGAAGTTGATTTCTAGGTTTCGGAAAAGTTCGGGATTTTTCCGGTGAAAGACCGGGAAGGTTCTAGAAGGTTCCGGGGGTCCCACCAGTGGGCCCACGACCCTAGGAGGCCTAGCATGGGCCGAGGGGATGCTCCCTAGCCCAATGGGCCAGGGGCACATGCCCCCCAAGGCCCAGCCGGCCAACCCCTTAGGGTTTCCCCAAAACCCTAGGGGGGGTCAACTTGGGGGGAAGAAATGGCCCTAGATGGGTTTGGGGCGCAGGGGGGCCACCCCAACCGACCTCCCCCCTATATAAAGAGGGGAGGGGCAGGGGCGCAGCCCACCTCTTAGACCAAGCTCTGGCCGCCCCCTCTCTCCTCCATATTGCTGCTCCGGCTTAGGCGAAGCCCTGCAGTTTTTTGCTACTCCACCACCACCACCACGCCGTCGTGTTGCTGGGATTCCGAGGGGATCTACCACACCTCCGCTGCCCGCTGGAACGGGGAGAGGAAGGGCTTCATCGACACCGTACGCACGACCGAGTACGGAAGTGCCGCCGGATTGCAGCACGAAACGATCGACTACATCAACAACGAGATCTAATCTCGTAGGCTTTAGAATCTTCGAGGGTTAATCTCGCAATCTTCTCATTGCTTCGATCTTGGTAGATTAGATTTTGCTTCTTCCTAGATTGGATCTTGGTTTTTGTTCATGTTCATGGTAGAAATTTTTTGTTTTCCATGCAACGAACCCATCAAACCTCTGGGTACAAGAACCCAAGAGTAATAGACTTCTCACTTTCAGTTCCACGAATATTCGTGGAAAACTAAAACCGACGAACCAAATGCAATGGCAGAATAGAAGTGCTCAAGTCCTTTCTCCTAAATCGTATCGCAACAACTATTGCTATGGAGAAATATGAGAAGGAGAGAAGACCAATAGATAACAAAAAAATCAAACTATTATGTGTTAACAACACCAGGACCACAAGTTTTACCCATTATTGGCGCTAGTACGAGCCAGACCAAATTGGTCGGCCTACAGCTAACCCAACGGTTGATGGGTGGTCATATATAGTAGTCTAGAGGTAGTTCCAGATCTTTGGTATGCTACTACAAGACAACTAGCGGTAATAGTGTTACACCTTAGGAAGTATATTGTGACTCAAAACGCTGAAATGGTAGGGCGGTACTACATGTGGTAGTATCAGCCAAACATGGCTCATCACAAAGGGGGTGGTACTACCAACCATAGGGAGGAGAACTTTTGGTAAAATAATAAGGTTCAAAAAAACAAAATATCCATAGCTTGGAAACTTTGATTAAGATGAAACCAATTTTATTGGAATTAGCAAGGGGAAAATACCAAGTATATAGAGGTGTTGAACCTCCCTCAACAAAGAACTAGTAAAGACTCCAATACAAAAAATTAACAAGATGTTCATACAAAATCCGTTTTTGATGAACTAGAGCTTATCATGAACATTACCAATAACGTCAAATCCTCACATGGATGAAAGCCAGATAGCAACTGATGTCTACGGGTGCTTCTATTCTTGTAGACAGTGTTGGGCCTCCAAGAGCAGAGGTTTGTAGAACAGCAGCAAGTTTTCCCTTAAGTGGATCACCCAAGGTTTATCGAACTCGGGGAGGAAGAGGTCAAAGATATCCCTCTCAAGCAACCCTGCAAACACAAAGCAAGAAGTCTCTTGTGTCCCCAACACACCAAATACACTTGTCAGATGTATAGGTGCACTAGTTCGGCGAAGAGATAGTGAAACACAGGTGGTATATATAGATGGTGGTAATATTGCAGAAAGTAAAGATGCAGTAAAACAGTAAACAAGCGGCGCCAGAAAATAGCCTGCTGGCGTAGGAAGCAATTCTTTGTGGTGTAGACAAGGCCTAGGGATCATACTTTCACTAGTGGACACTCTCAACATTGATCACATAATAAATAAGTTCTCTTTTCTTTGTGCTACATATACTCTTGTTGGATGATGAACACCACTAATTGTGTAGGGCTACAAGAACCCTCAATGCCGGAGTTAACAAGCTCCACAACATTCGATATTCATGTTTAAGTAACCTTAGAGCATAATAGATCTTTGCAAAATAAACCAAGTAGTAACATAGCATGCACACTGTCACCATCACACTATGAAGGAGGCATAGATCACATCAATACTATCATAGCGATAATCAACTCCATAACCTACAAGAGATTATGATCATAATCTACGACAAGAACTACACAATGCACACACCTGTCACCATTACATCATGCAGGAGGAATAGACTACTTTAATAACATCACATGAGTAGCACATAGATAAATAGTGATACAAAACACATTGCAATCATAAAGGGATATAAATAAGCACTTCACTACGCCATTCATAACAGTGAATAAGTATTCTGTGAAATATAGCGCCTAAGAGACCCACACGGTGCACACACTGTCACCTTTACACACGTGGGACAAGGAGTCTCCGGAGATCACATAAGTAAAACCCACTTGACTAGCATAATGACATCTAGATTACAAGCATCATCATATGAATCTCAATCATGTAAGGCAGCTCATGAGATTATTGTATTGAAGTACATAGAGAGAGATTAACCACATAGCTACCGGTACAGCCCTTAGCCTCGATGGAGAACTACTCCCTCCTCATGGGAGACAACAGCGGTGATGAAGATGTCGGTGGTGTCGATGGAGGAGCCTTCCGGGGGCACTTCCCCGTCCCGGCGGCGTGCCGGAACAGAGACTCCTGTCCCCCAGATCTTGGCTTCGCGATGGCGGCGGCTCTGGAAGGTTTTCCGTATCGTGGCTCTCGGTACTGGGGGTTTCGCGACGGAGGCTTTAAGTAGGCGAAAGGGCAGGTAAAGAGGCGGCACGAGGGGCCCACACCATAGGTCGGCGCGGCCAGGGCCTGGGCCGCGCCGCCCTGGTGTTTCGCCACCTCGTGGCCCCACTTCGACTCTCCTTCGGTCTTCTGGAAGCTTCGTGCAAAAATAGGACCCTGGGCGTTGATTTCGTCCACTTCCGAGAATGTTTCCTTACTAGGATTTCTGAAACCACAAACAGCAGAAACGACAAGCGGCTCTTCGGCATCTTGTTAATAGGTTAGTGCCGGAAAATGCGTAAATACGACATATAATGTGTATAAAACATGTAGATATCATCAATAATGTAGCATGGAACATAAGAAATTATCGATACGTCGGAGACGTATCAGCATCCCCAAGCTTAGTTTCGCTCGTCCCGAGCAGGCAAACGATAACAAGGATAATTTCGGAGTGACATGCCATCATAATCTTGATCATACTACTGTAAACATATGTAATGAATGCAGCGATCAAAACAATGGTAATGACATGAGTAAACAAATGAATCATAAAGCAAAGACTTTTCATGAATAGTACTTCAAGACAAGCATCAATAAGTCTTGCATAAGAGTTAACTCATAAAGCAATAAATCAAAGTAAAGGTATTGAAGCAACACAAAGGAAGATTAAGTTTCAGCGGTTGCTTTCAACTTATAACATGTATATCTCATGGATAGTGTCAACATAGAGTAATATAACAAGTGCAATATGCAAGTATGTAGGAATCAATGCACAGTTCACACAAGTGTTTGCTTCTTAAGGTGGAGAGAGATAGGTAAACTGACTCAACAATAAAAGTAAAAGAAAGGTCCTTCAAAGAGGAAAGCATCGATTGCTATATTTGTGCTAGAGCTTTTATTTTGAAAACATGAAACAATTTTGTCAACGGTAGTAATAAAGCATATGAGTTATGTAAATTATATCTTACAAGTTGCAAGCCTCATGCATAGTATACTAATAGTGCCCGCACCTTGTCCTACTTAGCTTGGACTACCGGATCATCGCAATACACATGTTTCAACCAAGTGTCACAAAGGGGTACCTCCATGCCGCCTGTACAAAGGTCTAAGGAGAAAGCTTGAGCTGCTGGGTATTTGGCATCCGTTCCCAGCTTGGTATCCTCGTGTCTCCTCCATCTATGTGCCCCCCGAGCCGATTCTGTCAGGTAATTGATGGTATCGGCTCTTCAGGCATCTGTTGGATCAATGCTGAACACAGACGAAGGTATGTTGAGGATAATTTTGGCCGATTGCGGGAATCGGCCTCCCTCCTTGTTGCAATGCTTTGGCGATGATTTGCAACTTCCTATATTTTCATTGTAGCTACGTGGCCTTGGAGATAAGATCCTTTGCTTTCATTTTTTGAGGGCCGATCACTGGGATCGGCCTTGCCACGTATGTCCAATGCCTTGGACGTGCTACTCCATCAGGACCACGGACACCATGTTTGTGTCGGCCGATGCTCGTGTATCGGTGTCAGCCGATGCCTGTGCATCGGCTTTCGCCTGTTTTGGGCGCCATACTTTCTTTGGCGGGCGCGACTTCGTCTCCATGGTTTGCTGGATCTTCGCGGCCAGATCGGGCCGCGCTCTTCGCAACGTGTACGGTGCACGTGCCTCGGCTTCTTCCAAGTTTCGCGGCTCGCTGCACTCTACGCTTCTGAGAATGGCTGAGTCCATCAGGGCAACACCTTGGCCGGTGATACCTATCTTCTTCTCCCTCGGACTCCTCGAAGTCCTCTTCTTGAGACGACTCAGCTCGCTTATTATGTGGTGGGAGAGGTCCTAGGCGCTTGAACACTGAAACTTTGTTGGCCCTCCTCCTTTGCTGCGTGCATTCTGGGCAATTCTCGATTGTTGGCAATCGGCTCATTCCTGAATCCCAGCAATGTTTGAAGAAGGGACAGTCCCAGTGCTTGTCCACATTGTCTTGCTCCCTTGACCTCCCTCTAGCGCGACGTTCGTACCCGTCGTTGTTCCTATCGTGCTGACGATACCTCCTGACTGCATCAGACCGACGATGTCTTTCATCGTCTTCGTCGTAGCGTCGACGTCGGTCGTACTGCTGCTCATATTTGTTGAGGAGATGTACGGATAATGGGCGCTGATACCGTATGCTTCTCACCTCCTCCTCGGTCAGGTACCGTCTATCGTCGTCTTGGGGCCGGTCGTGTGGAACGGCCTCCTCTTTGTCTTTGCCACGAGAGTGGCTGCTTTCTGCTTTGTCCGCGCCATGGCGAATCACAAACCCTGCCATATTGACATCGAAAGAGAACCCTGGTTCTCTCAAGGAGTGGCTTAGGTCCACCATGTTGACGTCCGGAAACGGACGCCTGTCTACCTTCATGGCAAACTGTCCGAAAGTTAATCGGCCTGCTTCTATCGCCATCTGGATTTGTGTGCGCAGTACTTTGCGGTCGTTGGTGGTGTGCGTGAACGTATGATGCCATTTGCAGTATGGCCTCTTGTTCATTTCCTGTGCCGTAGGGATCTTGTGACCTTCAGGTAGCTTCAACTGTTTCTCTTTAAGCAGCAGATCAAAGATCTGCTCAGTCTTGGTCACGTCGAAGTCCAACCCTCTTGGAGGCCCTGGTGGATTCACCCATTGGCAGGACACAGGCACTGGCGTCCGAGTCCACTCGGCTACTGCAACTTCCTGATCTTCCGTAGAATCTTCATCTTCATCGACATTGACCAGGCTGATCGCGCGCTTGAACTTGTCTTGGTACGATTCCGGATGGCGCTGCTCATATAAGGTCGCTCATCGACCAGTGCGTCAGCCGAGTTGTACTCGACTTGGAACGTCAGGTCCTTGAATGATGCCGCAAGGCCTGCCACGGCCAGCTCGACTGCCTCCTTCTCAGTTATATGAACCGAATAGCATCGGTTCTTGACAGTTCTGAAACGCTGAATGTACTCATCCACTGTCTCTCCTCGCTTCTGCCGAACCTGTGCTAGTTCGGCAATACCAGCTTCGGTAGTTTCCGAATGGTATTGGGTGTGGAACAGTTCCTCCAGCTGCTTCCATGATTGCACCGAATTTGGCCGCAAAGAAGTGTACCACCCGAAAGTCTGGACCGGTGAGGGATTGCGAGAACCACCTCACCCGTAATCGATCCGATGCCGAAGCCATGCCCAGCTCGGGCCGGTATCGGCTCACGTGCTCGATGGAGCTAGACCCTTCTAACCCACTCGAATTTGGTGAAGTCCGGGAGCCGGTACTTAGGTGGCAGTGGGATCAGGTCAAACTCATTGGGGTACGGCTTGGAATAGCCGATTGTCTTCTTCTTCGGCAAAATGCCGAATTGGTCTCTCAAGACCGCGCTGATCTGGTCTGCGGTGGAGGTAGTAGTAGCTGAGCTTTCATGGACTGGGGCGGTGGCATACTTGGCTAGCCACGCTTGTTTCTCAGCTTCTGCTCCTAGACTCCCCGCTGCTGCAGTTGTTCTTCCTGCCGGAACAAGTGCTCCTGCTCCGGCAATCCCTCCTGGTGGAGCCTGGATCGCCTGCGTCCAGTTGTTGCAGTCCGGCACATACGTGCACACGTATCCGTGTGGGATTTCCTTGGGCGGATCATGTAAGAATTGATAGTCGCCCGGATCGCCTCCAACTTTGTAGGCGACGTATGCCGGTGAGCCTTGTTGCTGTGGAGCCGCTATTGCGTACGGCGAGGCGGCCTGGTGTGGAGTTGCATCTCTCCTCGGTACGTCCCTAGGACAGGTCCTGAAGGAGAGTAACGACGCTCCATGATCTCTTGCACCACACGGAGCGCAACGCGCTCCAAAGTGTTCACCAGGCTCTCAGAGTGCCGATGCAGTGAATGGGCCACCACATAGTTGATCTCCTGTCGCAGGGCTCTGGTACGTTCCTCTGAAGGGAGAGACAGATCCAACCCATCGAGGATGCCTTGTGGCGCGAATCCTTTGAACCTGACGCCATGCGACCGGGTCTTCTCAAAAGAGCCGATGAGTTCGGTGTCCAGGATGGCCTTCAAGTCATCGTACTTCTTCTTGTGTTCCGTGGGGAGATCCTCGTATGTGATCTGCTCCTCTGCCATCTTGTATGTCGGTGTTGACGTGGATGTTGACGTGGATGTTGCAGAAGAGGTCCCACCGGACGTGCCAGAATGTGTTACCCTCCAAAACCCCCCGACGGGTTTCGGTTAAGCAACACGAAGAGCCGGGAAGCTCCCAGGGCCGCTTAGTGGATCCCTGGCACCTCGCGTCGTCCCGCAAATCTTCTGCGCGCGTCCTGGCGGTTGCTAGGGCGTGCCACCCGACCTATACCCGGTCGGGAAGGTGTTAGTGCTTCGATTGTTCCCGCATGGTAGACACGTGCACATTAAATACGAGCCTTATCGGCTCTCAAGTTTCTCGTGGATCGGCTCAAAGAGCCGATCGCCCCATGGTCCTTGATGGATTAGCAATGGCATGGGGATCCCGCTTGATCGAGGACAAAGCTAAAACGATCCACGACAGTTTGGGGTTTTCACCGCATAATCGAACGTCCTACGTGCGATCGGGCCTAGCAGCTACGAGAGACGATGCAAACTACCCCTACGAGAGGCCTAAAAACCAACATGTGTTGATCCTCGGAACATCCCTCGCAGGGACGGTAAACAACGCCTAACGCACCACCGGATCGTCCGACCCCAACATAAGGCCTAACTATGCAGATATTAAACTAATCCTTGCGGATGCAAGGAGCAACTATAACGGATCGGATCTACTAAGCATGATCAAGCAAGATGCTGCCCTTACGTCTAGATCGACGTAAGGGCAGCAAGGTGTCTAGGGACGGTATTGCCACGCGTATACGCACGTGAAAGCACCAATGCGAGCCCCTAAACACCTAAGGATAAATAGTACCGCTCGCCATCAAAAAGGCTTCAAGCACGAGCAAGACAGGGATAACGAATAAACTTACGCTGCCTAGATCGCAAGATGCGATCTAGGCAGCATGGTGCTTACCCGGGAGAAACCCTCGTATGAAAGGGGTGGCGATGCGCCGAGATTGGTTTGTGTTGGTTGAACGATGATTGTCCTCCTTTTCCGATAACCCTAGATACATATTTATAGTCCAAGGGACTTTCTAATTGGGGCGTGCACCTAACCGTGCACGGGCTAGACTCTATCTCTTTACTCTAAATTACAACGCGATCTAATATGTTACGTATACATGGGCAATTAAGCCCGAACCCTTAGCGCCAGACCGCTTCAAAGATGCTCCACGTGTGCGTCCTTCAAGTCCATCTTCAATTACGGCCCACCTCCTGATTTGGCCAAAGTCGGGTGGTAACACATGCCCCCCTGGTTTTGATAATGATAATTGCAAAACCATATGTCTTTCCTTCGAGAGGTCATGTCGTGACAGAGCAGAACCGTCGCAGTATTCTTCATGATGACGTCTTGCCTCTTCAACTTCTCTGCACGATTTGACGGCCTTGGCACCGCGTCCTTGGGAACTGCTTAGGCATTAAACCGCCATATCCCTTTTATTTGGCCACTTCCCATAGCCCCTTTCTTCGTCCCCTTTCGCACTAGCACTTCCAAAAAGCCCTCCTCTGCCGCCATGTCTTTCTCTTCTTCCTCTTCATCGGGTCTTTCCACCCAATCCTCCACCTCCCGCGAGCCGACGCCTGAATGGGACCCACAGGAGGCCCACGCGGCCAACATCCGCCGCGCCATAGCCGACGGGGACGAGTCGACCCATGACTCCTCCGTCTGGTCCGAGGACGACCAGTCCTTAACGGACGGGGAGAGCGACCTTCGCTTCCTTGCCAACGAGGAAGCGGTGGAGGCAAGCGACGACGACCGCTTTTCTTGGGACGGGGTCACCTCTTCTGAAGAGATGAAGGAGGAGGAGGAAGACGACGGCTCCTCCGACGAGCCGCCGGCCAAACGCCATTGCCCCTGGCCCGGGCACCTCGGCCGACTTCGACAGCCGAGGGCGATGATGTCGGCGAGGAAGATGAAGACAACGAGGGCCCTGCCGGCGGCCGCTACAGCGACGACGAGCCGGTCGGGAGCAGCGCCGACGGCGGTGATGGCGACGACGACGATGAGGGTAGCAATGGCCCTTAGATAGGAGCTTAGCTTAGGGCCATCAGTAGTAGACGGGGCAATGTATCCCCTAGGACCTTCTTTTGAGAGCAATCAGCTCTTGATGTAAGAAATCTCGTTTGTCAACGAAGTATATCCCCAATGTGATCTTCTCGATTTCCTTTTATGATAATTTAGCCGATTGTCAATTCAGTCCATGCTCAATGAGCCGATGGCAGCACATCGGTCTCTTTCTTGATAATTCTCGAGATAAATCCATCCGGACCTCCATACTCCCGATTAAACAGGGCCAAGCCACAACCGTGCAAACCCCAGAACTTGGAAATGCAGATCCAACTGAATGGGATGTTAGGCTTAGCGGCAAAATTCCTGCAATAATGTCCAGTCTCCTCATTAACTTTAAACTTCAGACATTCTTCTGCCGCATCCTTCTCATCCAGACCCTCTTTGCCTTCAGGAGGTCCCTAAGACCGTCGCTGGATCAACTTGACTGTTGAAGCTAACACTTTTGCAGAACAGGCACCTTCGCCCTTAACTGCCCTTGCGATGCTCCATTTCTTTGCAGCAATAAGCTGGTCCAGAGCCCATCAACGATCATAGCTCCCTTCTCAGATTCCTCCTGCCAACAGGAATAGCCGATTTCGACACTATCGGCTCTTCAGAGTGAGGAATTTCCAAGGCCATCTCGCCCCGAGCCTTGGTCAAGGCGAGAATGAAGGTGCACCAGCCGCATCGGACCACTATCGCCTTCTCAATTGTGGTGCAAAGAACCTTCGAGGTGAGCTGCCCCCGAGCTTCTTCGGTCCAATAACGCAACCTCCGGTGAGAATGCGGCTCGGTTTAACCGGACGACCGTCGGTTGTTCTCATGATCCCGGCCTGATCCGCACGTCCACGCCGTTCTTGCCGTTGGCCGGGCTGCGATCTTCAAACTTGCCTGGCAAACACCAAAGGCTAAAACGAGAGAAAGGGCCGTCTTGGACGCCCAAACCGATGCTTCTATTGGTGCTGCCGAGCTCGAAGTCTTGCAAAAGGAGTTGGAAGTCCCTGAAGAGCGGGCCCGAATCGCCAAGCAATCCCAATGAGGGGTTCCTCCAGCAGATGACTGCTCTATTAGGCTTCCGCTTATCTATTAGGCTTCCGCTTATATCCCTTGAGTCGATGGCCGTGCATCGGCTTTGAATCCTTAAGTCGATGTCTACGCATCGGCTGTGCTCAAATTTTTTTGGATTTTCCATTTTTAAACCTTGAGCTGCTGGGTATTTGGCATCCGTTCCCAGCTTGGTATCCTCGTGTCTCCTCCATCTATGTGCCCCCCGAGCCGATTCTGTCAGGTAATTGATGGTATCGGCTCTTCAGGCATCTGTTGGATCAATGCTGAATACAGACGAAGGTATGTTGAGGATAATTTTGGCCGATTGCGGGAATCGGCCTCCCTCCTTGTTGCAATGCTTTGGCGATGATTTGCAACTTCCTATATTTTCATTGTAGCTACGTGGCCTTGGAGATAAGATCCTTTGCTTTCATTTTTTGAGGGCCGATCACTGGGATCGGCCTTGCCACGTATGTCCAATGCCTTGGACGTGCTACTCCATCAGGACCACGGACACCATGTTTGTGTCAGCCGATGCCTGTGTATCGGTGTCAGCCGATGCCTGTGCATCGGCTTTCGCCTGTTTTGGGCGCCATACTTTCTTTGGCGGGCGCGACTTCGTCTCCATGGTTTGCTGGATCTTCGCGGCCAGATCAGGCCGCGCTCTTCGCAACGTGTACAGGTATTGTGCCTCGGCTTCTTCCAAGTTTCGCAGCCGCTGCACTCTACGCTTCTGAGAATGGCTGAGTCCATCAGGGCAACACCTTGGCCGGTGATACCTATCTTCTTCTCCCTCGGACTCCTCGAAGTCCTCTTCTTGAGACGACTCAGCTCGCTTATTATGTGGTGGGAGAGGTCCTAGGCGCTTGAACACTGAAACTTTGTTGGCCCTCCTCCTTTGCTGCGTGCATTCTCGGGCAATTCTCGATTGTTGGCAATCGGCTCATTCCTGAATCCCAGCAATGTTTGAAGAAGGGACAGTCCCAGTGCTTGTCCACATTGTCTTGCTCCCTTGACCTCCCTCTAGCGCGACGTTCGTACCCGTCGTTGTTCCTATCGTGCTGACGATACCTCCTGACTGCATCAGACCGACGATGTCTTTCATCGTCTTCGTCGTAGCGCCGACGTCGGTCGTACTGCTGCTCATATTTGTTGAGGAGATGTACGGATAATGGGCGCTGATACCGTATGCTTCTCACCTCCTCCTCGGTCAGGTACCGTCTATCGTCGTCTTGGGGCCGGTCGTGTGGAACGGCCTCCTCTTTGTCTTTGCCACGAGAGTGGCTGCTTTCTGCTTTGTCCGCGCCATGGCGAATCACAAACCCCGCCATATTGACATCGAAAGAGAACCCCGGTTCTCTCAAGGAGTGGCTTAGGTCCACCATGTTGACGTCCGGAAACGGACGCTTCGTCTACCTTCATGGCAAACTGTCCGAAAGTTAATCGGCCTGCTTCTATCGCCATCTGGATTTGTGTGCGCAGTACTTTGCGGTCGTTGGTGGTGTGCGTGAACGTATGATGCCATTTGCAGTATGGCCTCTTGTTCATTTCCTGTGCCGTAGGGATCTTGTGACCTTCGGGTAGCTTCAACTGTTTCTCTTTAAGCAGCAGATCAAAGATCTGCTCAGTCTTGGTCACGTCGAAGTCCAACCCTCTTGGAGGCCCTGGTGGATTCACCCATTGGCAGGACACAGGCACTGGCGTCCGAGTCCACTCGGCTACTGCAACTTCCTGATCTTCCGTAGAATCTTAATCTTCATCGACATTGACCAGGCTGATCGCGCGCTTGAACTTGTCTTGGTACAGTTCTGGATGGCGCTGCTCATATAAGGTCAGTCTACTGACCAGGTGCGTCAGCGAGTTGTACTCGACTTGGAACGTCAGGTCCTTGAATGATGCCGCAAGGCCTGCCACGGCCAGCTCGACTGCCTCCTTCTCAGTTATATGAACCGAATAGCATCGGTTCTTGACAGCTTCGAAACGCTGAATGTACTCATCCACTCGTCTCTCCTCGCTTCGCCGAACTCTGTGCTAGTTCGGCAATACCAGCTTCGGTAGTTTCCGAATGGTATTGGGTGTGGAAGCAGTTCCTCCAAACTGCTTCCATGATTGCACCGAATTTGGCTGCAAAGAAGTGTACCACCCGAAAGCTGGACCGGTGAGGGATTGCGAGAAGCACCTCACCCGTAACCGATCTGATGCCGAAGCCATGCCCAGCTGGGCCAGGTATCGGCTCACGTGCTCGATGGAGCTAGACCCTTCTAACCCACTGAATTTGGTGAAGTCCGGGAGCCGGTACTTAGGTGGCAGTGGGATCAGGTCAAACTCATTGGGGTACGGCTTGGAATAGCCGATTGTCTTCTTCTTCGGCAAAATGCCGAATTGGTCTCTCAAGACCGCGCTGATCTGGTCCGCGGTGGAGGTAGTAGTAGCCGAGCTTTCATGGACTGGGGCGGTGGCATACTTGGCTAGCCACGCTTGTTTCTCGCCTTCTGCTCCTAGACTCCCCGTCGCTGCAGCTTGTTCTTCCCGCCGGAACAAGTGCTCCCTGCTCCGGCAATCCCTCCCGGTGGAGCCTCGGATCGCCCGCGTCCGGCTTGTTGCCAGTCCGGCACATACGTGCACACGTATCCGTGTGGGATTTCCTTGGGCGGCTCATGTAAGAATTGATAGTCGCCCGGATCGCCTCCAACTTTGTAGGCGACGTATGCCGGTGAGCCTTGTTGCTGTGGAGCCGCTATTGCGTACGGCAGAGGCGGCCTGGTGTGGAGTTGCATCTCTCCCTGGTACGTCCCTAGGACAGGTCCTGAAGGAGAGTAACGACGCTCCATGATCTCTTGCACCACACGGAGCGCAACGCGCTCCAAAGTGTTCACCAGGCTCTCGGAGTGCCGATGCAGTGAATGGGCCACCACATAGTTGATCTCCTGTCGCAGGGCTCTGGTATGTTCCTCTGAAGGGAGAGACAGATCCAACCCATCGAGGATGCCTTGTGGCGCGAATCCTTTGAACCTGACGCCATGCGACCGGGTCTTCTCAAAAGAGCCGATGAGTTCGGTGTCCAGGATGGCCTTCAAGTCATCGTACTTCTTCTTGTGTTCCGTGGGGAGATCCTCGTATGTGATCTGCTCCTCTGCCATCTTGTATGTCGGTGTTGACGTGGATGTTGACGTGGATGTTGCAGAAGAGGTCCCACCGGACGTGCCAGAATCGTGTTACCCTCCAAAACCCCCGACGGGTTTCGGTTAAGCAACACGAAGAGCCGGGAAGCTCCCGTGGCCGCTTAGTGGATCCCCGGCACCTCGCGTCGTCCCGCAAATCTTCCGGCGCGCGTCCCGGCGGTTGCTAGGGCGTGCCACCTGACCTATACCCGGTCGGGAAGGTGTTAGTGCTTCGATTGTTCCTGCATGGTAGACACGTGCACATTAAATACGAGCCTTATCGGCTCTCGGGTTTCCTCGTGGATCGGCTCAAAGAGCCGATCGCCCCATGGTCCTTGATGGATTAGCAATGGCATGGGGATCCCGCTTGATCAGGACAAAGCTAAAACGATCCACGACAGTTTGGGGTTTTCACCGCATAATCGGAACGTCCTACGTGCGATCGGGCCTAGCAGCTACGAGAGACGATGCAAACTACCCCTACGAGAGGCCTAAAAACCAACATGTGTTGATCCTCGGAACATCCCTCGCAGGACGGTAAACAACGCCTAACGCACCACCGGATCGTCCGACCCCAGCATAAGGCCTAACTATGCAGATATTAAACTAATCCTTGCGGACGCAAGGAGCAACTATAACGGATCGGATCTACTAAGCATGATCAAGCAAGATGTTGCCCTTACGTCTAGATCGACGTAAGGGCAGCAAGGTGTCTAGGGACGGCATTGCCACGCGGATACGCACGTGAAAGCACCAATGCGAGCCCCTAAACACCTAAGGATAAATAGTACCGCTCGCCATCAAAAAGGCTTCAAGCACGAGCAAGTACAGGGATAACGAATAAACTTACGCTGCCTAGATCGCAAGATGCGATCTAGGCAGCATGGTGCTTACCCGGGAGAAACCCTCGTATGAAAGGGGTGGCGATGCGCCGAGATTGGTTTGTGTTGGTTGAACGATGATTGTCCTCCTTTTCCGATAACCCTAGATACATATTTATAGTCCAAGGGACTTTCTAATTGGGGCGTGCACCTAACCGTGCACGGGCTAGACTCTATCTCTTTACTCTAAATTACAACGCGATCTAATATGTTACAGATACATGGGCAATTAAGCCCGAACCCTTAGCGCCAGGCCGCTTCAAAGATGCTCCACGTGTGCGTCCTTCAAGTCCATCTTCAATTACGGCCCACCTCCTGATTTGGCCAAAGTCGGGTGGTAACAGGATATATGTCCAAAACTGAAACTTCCACCATGATTCATGGCTTTAGTTAGCGGCCCAATGTTCTTCTCTAACAATATGCATGCTCCAACCATTAAGGTGGTAGATCTCTCTTACTTCAGACAAGACGGACATGCATAGCAACTCACATGATATTCAACAAAGAATAGTTGATGGCGTCCCCGTAAGCATGGTTATCGCACAACAAGCAACTTAATAAGAGATAAAGTGCATAAGTACATATTCAATACCACAATAGTTTTTAAGGCTATTTTGTCCCATGAGCTATATATTGCAAAGGTGAATGATGGAATTTTAAAGGTAGGACTCAAGCAATTTATTTTGGAATGGCGGAGAAATACCATGTAGCAGTGTAGGTATGGTGGACACAAATGGCATAGTGGTTGGCTCAAGGATTTTGGATGCATGAGAAGTATTCCCTCTCGATACAAGGTTTAGGCTAGCAAGGTTATTTGAAGCAAACTCAAGGATGAACCGGTGCAGCAAAACTCACATAAAAGTCATATTTTAAACATTATAAGACTCTACACCGTCTTCCTTGTTGTTCAAAACTCAATACTAGAAATTATCTAGACCTTAGAGAGACCAAATATGCAAACCAAATTTTAGCAAGCTCTATGTATTTCTTCGTTAATGGGTGCAAAGTATATGATGCAAGAGCTTAAACATGAGCACAACAATTGCAAAGTATCACATTATCCAAGACATTTTAGAATTACTACATGTAGCGTTTCCCGATTCCAACCATATAACAATTTAACGAAGAAGTTTCAACCTTCGCCTTGAATATTATGAGTAAAGCCTAAGGACATATTTGTCCATATGCAACAGCGGAGCGTGTCTCTCTCCCACACAGTGAATGCTAGGATCCATTTTATTCAAACAAAAACAAAAATAAAAACAAACAGACGCTCCAAGTAAAATACATAAGATGTGACGGAATAAAAATATAGTTTCACTAGAAGTGACCTGATAAGTTGTCGATGAAGAAGGGGATGCCTTGGGCATCCCCAAGCTTAGATGCTTGAGTCTTCTTAAAATATGCAGGAATGAACCACCGGGGCATCCCCAAGCTAAGACCTTTCACTCTTCTCGATCACATTATATCACCCTCTTCTATTGACCCTTGAAAACTTCTGCCACACCAAACTTCAAGCAAACTCATTAGAGGGTTAGTGCATAATCAAAATTCACATGTTCAGAGGTGACACAATCATTCTTAACACTTCCGGACATTGCACAAAACTTCTGAAAGTTAATGGAACAAAGAAACCCATTCAACATAGCAAAAGCGGCAATGCGAAATAAAAGGCAGAATCTGTCAAAAACAGAACAGTCCGTAAAGACGAACCTGAAAGGGACACTTAACTTGCTCAAATGGAAAAACTCAAAACTAATGAAAATTGCGTACATATCTGAGGATCACGCTCGTAATTTTGCAGATTTTTTCGAATTTTTTACAGAGATTTATGCCAAAATTCGTGACAGACAAAGCAATGTCTGTTTCGCGCAGCGATCCCAAATATAACATCAACTTTAACATAGAAACTTTACTTGGCACAAAAACATGATAAGGAGAGGTTGCTACAGTAGTAAACAACTTCCAAGACTCAAATATAAAACAAAAATTGCTGTAGTAAAATAAACACATGGGTTATCTCCCAAGAAGTTCTTTCTTTATAGTCATTAAGATGGGCTCAGCAGTTTTAATGATGCACTCGCAAGAAATAGTATTTGAAGCAAAAGAGAGCATTGATACGTCTCCAACGTATCGATAATTTCGTATGTTCCATGCTACATTATTGATGATATCTACATGTTTTACACACATTATATGTCGTATTTACGCATTTTCTGGAACTAACCTATTAACAAGATGCCGAAGAGCCACTTGTCGTTTTCTCGCTGTTTTTGGTTTCGAAATCCTAGTAACGAAATATTCTCGAATTGGACAAAATCAACGCCCGTGTTCCTATTTTGCCCTGAAGCATCCAGAACACCCGAGAGCCGCCAGAGAGGGGCCACGTGGGGCCCACACATGGTGGCGGCGCGGCCCAGGCCCTGGCCGCGCCGCCCTAGTCTCTGGCCCCACCAGACCCCCTCTGACCTTGCCCTTTCGCCTACTTAAAGCCTCCGTCGCGAAACCCCCAGTACTGAGAGCCACGATACTGAAAACCTTCCAGAGACGCCGCCGCTGCGAATCCCATCTCGGGGGATTCAGGAGATCGCCTCCGGCACCCTGCCGGAGAGGGGATTCATCTCCCAGAGGACTCTTCATCGCCATGATCGCCTCCGGAGTGATGAGTGAGTAGTTCACCCCTGGACTATGGGTCCATAGCAGTAGCTAGATGGTCGTCTTCTCCTAATTGTGCTTCATTGTTGGATCTTGTGAGCTGCCTAACATGATCAAGATCATCTATCTGTAATACTATATGTTGTGTTTGTCGGGATCCGATGGATAGAGAATACTATGTTATGGTGATTATCAATCTATTACTTATGTGTTGTTTATGATCTTGCATGCTCTCCGTTATTAGTAGAGGATCTGGCCAAGTTTTTACTCTTAACTCCAAGAGGGAGTATTTATGCTCGATAGTGGGTTCATGCCTTCATTGATACCGGGACGAGTGACGTAAAGTTCTAAGGTTGTGATGTGTTGTTGCCACTAGGGATAAAACATTGATTCTATGTCTAAGGATGTAGTTGTCGATTACATTACGCACCATACTTAATGCAATTGTCTCGTTGCTTTGCAACTTAATACCGAATGGGGTTCGGATGATAACCCGAAGGTGGACTTTTTAGGCACAGTATGCAGGTTGGATGGCGGTCTATGTACTTTGTCGTAATGCCCAATTAAATCTCACTATATTTATCATATCATGTATATGCATTGTTATGCCCTTTTCTAGTTGTCAATTGCCCGACTGTAATTTGTTCACCCAACATGCTTTTTATCTTATGGGAGAGACACCTCTAGTGAACTGTGGACCCCGGTCCTATTCTTTACATCGCATACAATCCACGCAATACTTGCTTTACAGCTTTTCTTGCAAACAATCATCTTCCACACAATACGGTTAATCCTTTGTTACAGACAAGCTCGGTGAGATTGACAACCTCACCGTTTCGTTGGGGCAAAGTACTTTGGTTGTGTTGTGCAGGTTCCACGTTGGCGCCGGAATCCCCGGTGTTGCGCCGCACTACATTTCGCCACCATCAACCTTCAACGTGCTTCTTGGCTCCTCCCGGTTCGATAAACCTTGGTTTCTTTCCGAGGGAAAACTTGCCACCGTGCGCATCATACCTTCCTCTTGGGGTTCCCAACGGACGTGTACATCTACGCGCATCAAGCACTTTTTCCGGCGCCGTTGCCGGGGAGATCAAGACACGCTGCAAGGGGAGTCTCCACTTCTCAATCTCTTTACTTTGTTTTTCTCTTGCTTTATTTTATTTACTACTTTGTTTGCTGCACCTAAACAAAACACAAAAAAATTAGTTGCTAGTTTTACTTTATTTACCGTCTTGCTCTCTATATCAAAAACACAAAAAAATTAGTCACTTGTCTTTGCTTAGTTTACTTTATTACTATTAAAATGAGTAATCCTGAAGTTGAAGTTCGTTCTTTTAAGCAACAAGATGGAGAAAGTTTTAAAGATGCTTGGTACAGAATTAGTAATGCTCATCATAGGTGCATTAAGAAACATTCCACCACTATCCTTCTTAGGAACTTTTATGTTGGTTTATCTAGTTGGAATAGGTATGTTCTTGATACTCTTTCGGAGGTAATTTCCTAGGTACTCCCGCTTTAGAAGCTAGTTGCATCATTGAGAGTCTAGTTGGAATACCACCTGTTAATGAAGTTAAAATTGAAATCTCTCTTGAGGATGTTATGAAAAAATTGGAAACCATAGAGAAAAAAATTTCAAGTATTGAAACTAAATTGGAAATGTTATTGGACAATACTGATGAACTTGATAAATCCCTAGGAGGAATTGATGAAAGAATTAGTGTCCTAGGAACTTGTGTTGTCCATGATAATCAAACCAATAGGATTGATGAACTTGAAAAAGCTATGGGAACCTTGGGTTCAACCTTTTCTTCCCTCAAGTATCATGAGAAAGCTTATGTGGGAAAAGAGCAAAAATTCATGTATGCCTCTAAAGTGCCTAAACAAAAGAATTATTATAGGCCTAAAATTGCTAAAACCCCTAGCACCACCATAGAAAATCTAGATAATGGAGCACCTAAAGTACCCTATGCAACAAGTTGTGTTTGCATGAAAAATAAGAATGTTGATGCTTCTACTCTTGATGTTACTTGAATTGCACTTTCTGCGCCTAGCTGAAAGGCGTTAAAGAAAAGCGCTTATGGGAGACAACCCATGTTTTTACTACAGCACTTTGTTATATATTTGAGTCTTGGAAGTTGTTTACTACTGTAGCAACCTCTCCTTATCATGTTTTTGTGCCAAGTAAAGTTTCCATGTTAAAGTTGATGTTATATTTGGGATCGCTGCGCAGAAACAACATTGCTGTCTGTCACGAATTCTGGCACAAGTCTCTGTAGAAAATTTTAAAAAATCTGCCAATTTACGAGCGTGATCCTCAGATATGTACTCAACTTTCATTAGTTTTGAGTTTTTCCATTTGAGCAAGTCTAGTGCCATTTTAAAATTCGTCTTTACGAACTGTTCTGTTTTTGACAGATTCTGCCTTTTATTTCGCATTGCCATATTTGCTATATTGAATGAATTTCTTTGATCCACTAATGTCCAGTAGCTTTGTGCAATGTCCAGAAGTGTAAAGAATGATTGTGTCACCTCTGAATATGTGAATTATTAATTGTGCACTAACCCTCTAATGAGTTTGCTTGATTTGTTGTGAAGGAAGTTTTCAAGGGTCAAGAGAGGAGTATGATATACTATGATCAAGAGGAGTGAAAGCTCTAAGCTTGGGGATGCCCCCGTGGTTCACCCCTGCATATTTTAAGAAGACTCAAGCTGTCTAAGCTTGGGGATGCCCAAGGCATCCCCTTCTTCATCGACAACATCATCAGGTTCCTCCCCTGAAACTATATTTTTATTCAGTCACATCTTGTGTTCTTTGCTTGGAGCGTCGGTTTGTTTTTGTTTTTGTTTTTGTTTTTGTTTGAATAAAATGGATCCTAGCATTCACTTTGTGGGAGAGAGACACGCTCCGCTGTTGCATATGGACAAATATGTCCTTAGGCTTTACTCATAATGTTCATGGCGAAGTTTCTTCTTCGTTAAATTGTTATATGGTTGGAATTGGAAAATGTTGGAGATATGCCCAAGAGGCAATAATAAAGTGGTTATTATATATCTTTATGTTTATGATAAATGTTTATATACCATGCTATAATTGTATTAACCGAAACATTGATACATGTGTGATATGTAAACAACAAAGAGTCCCTAGTAAGCCTCTTAACTAGCTTGTTGATTAATAGATGATTAGTTTCATAATCATGAACATTGGATGTTATTAATAACAAGATTATATCATTATATGAATGATGTAATGGACACACCCAATTAAGCGTAGCATAAGATCACGTCATTAAGTTATTTGCTATAAGCTTTCGTTACATAGTTACCTAGTCCTTATGACCATGAGATCATGTAAATCACTTATACCGGAAAGGTACTTTGATTACATCAAACGCCACTCGCGTAAATGGGTGGTTATAAAGGTGGGATTAAGTATCCGGAAAGTATGAGTTGAGGCATATGGATCAACGAGTGGGATTTGTCCATCCCGATGACGGATAGATATACTCTGGGCCCTCTCGGTGGAATGTCGTCTAATGTCTTGCAAGCATATGAATAAGTTCATAAGAGACCACATACCACGGTACGAGTAAAGAGTACTTGTCAGGAGACGAGGTTGAACAAGGTATAGTGTGATACCGATGATCAAACCTCGGACAAGTAAAATATCGCGTGACAAAGGGAATTGGTATCGTATGTGAATGGTTCATTCGATCACTTAAGTCATCGTTGAATATGTGGGAGCCATTATGGATCTCCAGATCCCGCTATTGGTTATTGGTCGGAGTGAGTACTCAACCATGTCCGCATAGTTCGCGAACCGTAGGGTGACACACTTAAAGTTGGATGTTGAAATGGTAGAACTTGAATATGGAATGGAGTTCGAATATTTGTTCGGAGTCCCGGATGAGATCCCGGACATCACGAGGAGTTCCGGAATGGTCCGGAGAATAAGATTCATATATAGGATGTCATTTTATGTGAATTAATATGATGCGGAAGGTTCTATGGAAGGTTCTAGAAGGTTCTAGAAAAGTCCGGAAGAAACCACCTAGGAAGGTGGAGTCCACATGGGACTCCACCTCCATGGCCGGCCAACCCTAGTGGGGTGGAGTCCCAAGTGGACTCCCCCTAGGGGGCCGGCCACCCCCCATATGGAAGGTGGAACTCCCACCTCTAGTGGGAGTCCTAGCTTGGGAAGGTTTCCCACCATATGGAAGGTTTTGGGTTCGGGTCTTATTCGGAGACTTGTAGTCCAACACTTGGGGCTTCCACCTATATAATGAGGGGCCAAGGGGAGGGGCCCGGCTACACCAAGACCACAACCTGGCCGCCCCCCTTGAGTGGCCGGCCACCCCCTCCCAAACCCTAGCCGCCCCCTTCTCCTCCATAGCTCCCACGTGCTTTAGCGAAGCTCCGCCGGAGTTCTCCACCACCACCGACACCACGCCGTCGTGCTGTCGGATTCAAGAGGAGCTACTACTTCCGCTGCCCGCTGGAACGGGGAGGTGGACGTCGTCTTCATCAACAACCGAACGTGTGACCGAGTACGGAGGTGCTGCCCGTTCGTGGCGCCGTGATCAAGATCTTCTACGCGCTTTTGCAAGCGGCAAGTGATCGTCTACCGCAGCAACAAGAGCCTCATCTTGTAGGCTTTGGAATCTCTTCAAGGGTGAGACTCTATAATCCCCTCGTTGCTACCGTCTTCTAGATTGCATCTTGGCTTGGATTGCGTGTTCGCGGTAGGAAATTTTTTGTTTTCTATGCTACGTTATCCTACAAGTGGTATCGAGCCGTGTCTATGCATAGATGGTTGCACGAGTAGAACACAATGGTTTTGTGGGCGTTGATGCTTATGTTGTCTTTAGTTTGAGTACTTTGCATCTTTGTGGCATAGTGGGATGAAGCGGCTCGGGCTAACTTTACATGACCGCGTTCATGAGATTTGCTCCACGCTCGACATGCAACTTGTATTGCATAAGTGGCTTTGCGGGTGTCTGTCTCTCCTACTATAGTGAAGATTCAATTTACTCTTCTATTGACAACACTAGTATCACCGTTGTGGTTGATGTTCGTAGGTAGATTGGATCTTACTCGAAAACCCTAAACCACGTAAAATATGCAAACCAAATTAGAGAACGTCTAACTTGTTTTTGCAGGGTTTGGTGATGTGATATGGCCATAATGTGATGATGACTATGTATGAGATGATCATTATTGTATTGTGGCAACCGGCAGGAGCCTTATGGTTGTCTTTAAATTTCATGTTGAGCAGTATTTCAAAGTAGTTGTAATAGTTGCTACATGGAGGACGATCATGAAGACGGTGCCATTGACCTTGGTGCTTCGCCGACGATGATGAAGATCATGCCCGTTGATGATGGAGAACATGTTCGTGCTTTGGAGATGAAGATCAAAGGCGCAAAGACAAAAGGGCCATATCATATCACATATGAACTGCATGTGATGTTAATCCTTTTATGCATCTTATTTTGCTTAGATCGCGACGGTAGCATTATAAGATGATCCCTCTCACTAAAATATCAAGATAATAAAGTGTTCATCCTTAGTAGCACCGTTGCCAAGACTTGTCGTTTCGAAGCATCTCGTGATGATCGGGTGTGATAGAATCAACAAGTGCATACAATGGGTGCAAGTCAGTTTTGCACATGCGGATACTAAGGTGGCCTTGACGAGCCTAGCATGTACAGACATGGTCTCGGAACACGTGATACCAAAAGGTAGAGCATGAATCATATGATTGATATGATGAACACTTTGAGTGTTCGCCATTGAAATTACATCTTGTCTCGTGATGATCGGGCATAGGTGTGATGGATTTGGTTCGTGTGATCACTAAAACAATGCGAGGGATATTGTTTTGAGTGGGAGTTCACCTAGTTTTTAATTTTGTTAAATTAAAATTTGAACTCAATTTGTCATAAACATTAGTCTAAACTATTGCAAATATGTTGTAGATATGGCGTCCTCAATCAATTTTAACCAGTTCCTAGAGAAAGAAAAGCTTAAGAGCAACGGTAGCAACTTCACCGATCTGGTTCCGTCATGTGAGGATCTTCCTCAATGGCGGAAACCTGCAATATGTGCTTGATGCACAGCTAGGTGACCCTCCTGCAGAAACCGAAACCGATGAAGTAAAGAATGTTTACGCGACTCGGAAAAATCGGTACTCTCAAGTTCGGTGTGCCATCCCGTGCGATCCGGAAGCCGATCTTCAAAAACGTTTTGAGCACCACGATCCACATGAGTTAATCAATGAGTTGAAGACTATCTTTGAGACTCATGCGGTCGTGGAATGCTATGAAGCATCGAAACACTTCTTCAGCCTGCATGATGGAAGAAGGCAGCTCCGTTAGTGAGCACATGCTCGCCATGACCGGGCATGCGAAGAAACTCGGTGACTTGGGAATAGTGATTCCTAACGTGACCGGGATTAATCGTGTCCTTCAATCACTGCCACCTAGTTATAAGAACTTTGTGATGAATTACAATATGCAGAACATGAACAAAGAGTTACATGAACTCTTCGCCATGCTAAAATCTGCTGAGATTGAAATTAAGAAAGAGCACCAAGTGTTGATGGTCAACAAGACCACCAGCTTCAAGAAACAGGGCAAGACTAAAGGCAAGAACAAGAAGAGTGGCAAGAAAGCTGCCACGCCTCATGTGAAACCTAAGGCTGGCCCTAAGCCTGATGCTGAGTGCTATTACTGCAAGGAGAAGGGACACTGGAAGCGTAAGTGCTCCAAGTATTTGGCGGATCTGAAGAGCGACCTTGTCAAGAAGAAGAAAGAAGGTATATCTGATATACATGTTATAGATGTTTATCTCACTGGTTCTCGTACTAGTACCTAGGTATTTGATACTGGTTCGGTTGCTCATATTTGTAACTCGAAATAGGAACTAAAGAATAAACGAAGACTACTGAAGGATGAAGTGACGATGCGCGTTGGAAATGGATCCAAAGTCGATGTGATCGCTGTCGGCACACTTCCTCTACATCTACCTTCGGGATTAGTTTTAAGCCTAAATAATTGCTATTTTGTACCGCGTTGAGCATGAACATTATATCTGGATCTTGTTTAATGCAAGACGGTTATTCATTCAAGTCAGAGAATAATGGTTGTTCTATTTTTATGAATAATATCTTTTATGGTCGAGCACACGAAAAGAATGGCTTATTTCTGTTAGATCTCGATAGTAGTGATACACATATACATAACATTGATGCTAAGCGAATTAAATTGAATGATAATTCTACTTATATGTGGCACTCGTCGTCTTGGTCATATTGGAGTGAAACGCATGAAGAAACTCCATACCGATGGATTACTTGAATCACTTGACTTTGAGTCACTTGATAGATGTGAAGCATGTCCGATGGGAAAAATGACTAAGACTCCATTCTCGGGTATGATGGAGCGAGCTAGCGACTTATTGGAAATTATACATACGGATGTGTGTGGACCAATGAGTGTAGCATCGCGCGGTGGTTATCGTTATGTTCTAACCTTCACAGATGATTTGAGTAGATATGGGTATATCTATTTAATGAAACATAAATCCGAAACTTTCGAGAAGTTTAAGGAGTTCCAAAGTGAAGTAGAAAATCAACGTAACAAGAAGATTAAATTTCTACGATCTGATCGCGGAGGTGAATATCTAAGTTATGAGTTTGGCATGCATTTAAAGAAATGCGGAATACTTTCACAATTGACACCGCCGGGAACACCACAACGAAACGGTGTGTCCGAACGTCGTAATCGAACTCTCTTAGATATGGTTCGTTCTATGATGTCTCTTACTGATTTACCGTTATCATTTTGGAGTTATGCATTAGAGACAGCCGTATTCACTTTAAATAGAGCACCATCAAAATCCATTGAAACGACACCGTATGAATTATGGTTTAATAAGAAACCTAAGCTGTCGTTCCTAAAAGTTTGGGGTTGCGAATCCTATGTAAAAAAGTTACAACCGGACAAGCTAGAACCCAAAGCGGAGAAATGCGTCTTCATAGGATACCCTAAAGAAACTATAGGGTACACTTTCTATCACAGATCCGAAGGCAAGATTTTTGTTGCTAAGAACGGAACCTTTCTTGAGAAAGAATTTCTCACTAAAGAAGTGACTTGGAAGAAAAGTAGAACTCGATGAGATTGAAGAATCTCTACTCGTTGATCGAGTAGCGCAATGATCGGAAGATGTTCCTGTGCCGCCTACACCGGCAACGAGAGGAAGCTAATGATAATGATCATGAAACTTCAAATGAGATAGCTATCGAACCTCGCAGATCGACAAGGGAACGTGCCACTCCGCATTGGTATGATCCTTGTCTAAATGTCATGATTGTGGATAACAATGATGAAGACCCCGCGACGTATGAAGAAGCAATGATGAGCCCAGATTCCAACAAATGGCAAGAAGCCATGAAATCCGAAATGGGATCCATGTATGATAACAAAGTATGGACTTTGGTAGACTTACACGATAGCCGAAAGGTCTGTCGAGAATAAATGGATCTTCAAGAGAAAAACGAGATGCTGATGGTAATATTACTGTCTATAAAGCCTCGACTTGTCGCAAAGGGTTTCCGACAAATTCAAGGTGTTGACTACGATGAGACTTTCTCACTCGTAGCGAAGCTAAAATCTGTGAGGATTTTGTTAGCAATAGCTGCATTTTTCGATTATGAGATTTGGCGAGATGGATGTCAAAACGGCGTTCCTTAATGGAGACATTGAGGAAGAGTTGTATATGGTACAACCCAAAGGTTTTGTCGATCCTAAAAATGCTGACAAAGTATGCAAACTTCAGCGTTCAATCTATGGACTGAAGCAAGCATCAAGAAGTTGGAACCGACGCTTTGATAAGGTGATCAAAGACTTCGGGTTTATACAGTGTCATGGAGAGGCTTGTATTTACAAGAAAGTGAGTGGGAGCTCTGTAGCGTTCCTGATATTATATGTAGATGACATATTATTGATTGGGAATGATATAGAACTATTAAGAAGTGTAAAGGGTTATTTGAATAATAGTTTTTCAATGAAAGACCTTGGTGAAGCATCATATATATTAGGCATCAAGATTTATAGAGATAGATCAAGACGTCTAATAGGGCTATCACGAGAGTACATACCTGGACAAGATTCTAAAGAAGTTTAGAATGGACGAAAGTAAGAAAGGATTCTTACCCATGTTACCGGGCAAGGTCTTGAGTAAGACTCAAGGACCGGCTACTGCGTAAGAAAGAGAAAGGATGAGTCGGATCCCCTATGCCTCGGCAGTAGGCTCTATCATGTATGCCATGCTATGTACTAGACCGGATATAGCACATGTCTGTTAGTTTGACTAGCAGATATCAAAGTGATCCAGGAATGGAACACTCGGACAGCGGTCAAGAATATCCCGAAGTACTTGAAAAGAACTAAGGATATGTTTCTTTGTTATGGAGGTGACCAAGAGCTCGTTGTAACAAGTTACACCGATGCAAGTTGGAACACCGATCCCGATGACTCTAAGTCTCGATCCGGGTACGTGTTTATATTGAATGGTGCTGCGAGTAAGTCGGGCAAGCTCGAAGCAAGTGCACGGTGGCGAAATCCTCAACAGAATCGGAATACATAGTGGCTTCGGAGGCTTCATCAGAAGCGGTATGGATGAAGAGGTTCATTGTAGAGCTCGGTGTGGTTCCTAGTGCATTGGACCCACTAGTCATCTATTGTGACAACATGGGTGCCATCGCCAATGCACATGAACCAAGGTCACACAAGAGGCTGAAGCATATCAAGCTGCGTTATCATTCGATTCGCGAGTACATCGAAGATGGAGAAGTAAAGATTTGCAAAGTACACACCGATCCGAATGTAGCAGATCCGTTGACTAAAGCTCTCCCTAGGGCAAAGCATGACCAACACCATAATGCCATGGGTGTTAGGTACCTTACAATGTAATCTAGATTATTGACTCTAGTGCAAGTGGGAGACTGTTGGAGATATGCCCAAGAGGCAATAATAAAAGTGGTTATTATATATCTTTATGTTTATGATAAATGTTTATATACCATGCTATAATTGTATTAACCGAAACATTGATACATGTGTGATATGTAAACAACAAAGAGTCCCTAGTAAGCCTCTTAACTAGCTTGTTGATTAATAGATGATTAGTTTCATAATCATGAACATTGGATGTTATTAATAACAAGATTATATCATTATATGAATGATGTAATGGACACACCCAATTAAGCGTAGCATAAGATCACGTCATTAAGTTATTTGCTATAAGCTTTCGTTACATAGTTACCTAGTCATTATGACCATGAGATCATGTAAATCACTTATACCGGAAAGGTACTTTGATTACATCAAACGCCACTCGCGTAAATGGGTGGTTATAAAGGTGGGATTAAGTATCCGGAAAGTATGAGTTGAGGCATATGGATCAACAAGTGGGATTTGTCCATCCCGATGACGGATAGATATACTCTGGGCCCTCTCGGTGGAATGTCGTCTAATGTCTTGCAAGCATATGAATAAGTTCATAAGAGACCACATACCACGGTACGAGTAAAGAGTACTTGTCGGAGACGAGGTTGAACAAGGTATAGTGTGATACCGATGATCAAACCTCGGACAAGTAAAATATCGCGTGACAAAGGGAATTGGTATCGTATGTGAATGGTTCATTCGATCACTTAAGTCATCGTTGAATATGTGGGAGCCATTATGGATCTCCAGATCCCGCTATTGGTTATTGGTCGGAGTGAGTACTCAACCATGTCCGCATAGTTCGCGAACCGTAGGGTGACACACTTAAAGTTGGATGTTGAAATGGTAGAACTTGAATATGGAATGGAGTTCGAATATTTGTTCGGAGTCCTGGATGAGATCCCGGACATCACGAGGAGTTCCGAATGGTCCGGAGAATAAGATTCATATATAGGATGTCATTTTATGTGAATTAATATGATGCGGAAGGTTCTATGGAAGGTTCTAGAAGGTTCTAGAAAAGTCCGGAAGAAACCACCTAGGAAGGTGGAGTCCACATGGGACTCCACCTCCATGGCCGGCCAACCCTAGTGGGGTGGAGTCCCAAGTGGACTCCCCCTAGGGGGCCGGCCACCCCCATATGGAAGGTGGAACTCCCACCTCTAGTGGGAGTCCTAGCTTGGGAAGGTTTCCCACCATATGGAAGGTTTTGGGTTCGGGTCTTATTCAGAGACTTGTAGTCCAACACTTGGGGCTTCCACCTATATAATGAGGGGCCAAGGGAGGGGGCCGGCCACACCAAGACCACAACCTGGCCGCCCCCCTTGAGTGGCCGGCCACCCCCTCCCAAACCCTAGCCGCCCCCTTCTCCTCCATAGCTCCCGCGTGCTTTAGCGAAGCTCCACCGGAGTTCTCCACCACCACCGACACCACGCCGTCGTGCTTGTCGGATTCAAGAGGAGCTACTACTTCCGCTGCCCGCTGGAACGGGGAGGTGGACGTCGTCTTCATCAACAACCGAACGTGTGACCGAGTACGGAGGTGCTGCCCGTTCGTGGCGCCGTGATCAAGATCTTCTACGCGCTTTTGCAAGCGGCAAGTGATCGTCTACCGCAGCAACAAGAGCCTCATCTTGTAGGCTTTGGAATCTCTTCAAGGGTGAGACTCGATAATCCCCTCGTTGCTACCGTCTTCTAGATTGCATCTTGGCTTGGATTGCGTGTTCGCGGTAGGAAATTTTTTGTTTTCTATGTTATGTTATCCTACAGAAAATGCTACATGTAGTAATTCTAAAATGTCTTGGATAATGTGATACTTTACAATTGTTGTGCTCATGTTTAAGCTCTTGCATCATATACTTTGCACCCATTAATGAAGAAATACATAGAGCTTGCTAAAATTTGGTTTGCATATTTGGTCTCTCTAAGGTCTAGATAATTCTAGTATTGAGTTTTGAACAACAAGGAAGACGGTGTAGAGTCTTATAATGTTTACAATATGTCTTTTATGTGAGTTTTGCTGCATCGGTTCATCCTTGAGTTTGCTTCAAATAACCTTGCTATCCTAAACCTTGTATCGAGAGGGAATACTTCTCATGCATCCAAAATCCTTGAGCCAACTGATACGTCCCCGACGTATCCATAATTTCTGTCGTTCCATGCTTGTTTTATGACAATACTTACATGTTTTGCTTGCACTTTATGATGATTTCATGCATTTTCCGGAACTAACCTATTAACAAGATGCCACAGGGCCAGTTCCTGTTTTCTGCTGTTTTTGGTTCCAGAAAGGCTGTTCGGGCAATATTCTCGGAATTCGACGAAACGAAGACCAAACCTCCTATTTTTCCCGGAAGCATCCAGAACACCGAAGAAGAGTCGGAGAGGGGCCGGAGGGCCACCACACCATAAGGCGGCGCGGCCTGGCCCGGGCCGCGCCGGCCTATGGTGGGGAGCCCCAGTGCCCCCCTGCGCCGCCTCTTCGCCTATAAAATCCCTTTCGACCTAAAAACACCGTACCAATTGACGAAACTCCAGAAAGACTCCAGGGGCGCCGCCACCATCGCGAAACTCCAATTCGGGGGACAGAAGTCTCTGTCCCGGCACCCTGCCGGGGCGGAGAAGTGCCCCCGGAAGCCATCTCCATCAACGCCATCGCCTCCATCATGCTCCGTGAGTAGTTCCCCCATGGACTACGGGTTCTAGCTGTAGCTAGTTGGTATATTCTCCCCCATGTACTTCAATACAATGATCTCATGAGCTGCCTTACATGATTGAGATTCATCTGATGTAATCGGTGTTGTGTTTGTCGGGATCCGATGGATTGTTACATTATGATTGTCTATCTACAAAGTTTATGAAGTTATTGTTGCTGCAATCTTGTTATGCTTAATGCTTGTCACTAGGGCCCGAGTGGCATGATCTTAGATTTGAGCTCTATACTTATTGCTTAGATTGTATCTACAAGTTGTATGCACATGTCTATGTCCGGAACCAAAGACCCCAAAGTGACAGAAATTGGGACAATTGGAGGGGAAGGCTCAGATATGAGGATCACATGTTTTTACGGAGTGTTAATGCTTTGCTCCGGTGCTCTATTAAAAGGAGTACCTTAATATCCAGTAGTTTCCCTTGAGGCCCAGCTGCCACCACGGCTGGTAGGACAAAAGATGTTGTACAAGTTTCTCATTGCGAGCACGTATGACTATAATTGGAAAACATGCCTACATGATTAATGATCTTGATATTCTGTCTTAATGCTATTTCAATCCTATCAATTGCCCGATCGTAATTTGTTCACCCAACATTTGTTATTGGAGAGTTACCACTAGTGTAGATAGTCGGGAACCCCGGTCCATCTCGCATCATCATATACTCGTTCTACATGTCATTGGAAGTAGTATCAACTATTTTCCGGTGCCATTGCTCTCATATTACTGCTACTCGCTGCTGTGTTACTTGTTACTAATGCTCTCATATTACTGCTGCTTTCACATCACCCCCTGTTACTAGTGCTTTTCCAGTGCGAGTTGAATTGACAACTCAGTTGTTAAGGCTTATAAGTATTCTTTACCTCCCTTGTGTCGAATCAATAAATTGGGTAATACTTCCCTCGAAGACTATTGCGATCCCCTATACTTGTGGGTCATCAAGACTATTTTTCAAGCGCCGTTGCTTGGGGAGGCATAGCTCTACTCATAAGTTCACCCGGGGAGTACACTCTACCTCTCTCTCTCGTTTTTATTTTGTTTTACTTTGTTTTGCTTAGTTTACTTTTGTCTAGTTTATTTGTGCTTAGTTTATTTCTGTCTTGTTTTATTTTGCTTAGTTTACTTTGTGTAGTTTATTTTTGTCTTGTTTTATTTGTCTCATATACCCAAAAATCCATAAAAATTTGAAAAACCAAAAAATTAAAAACTCGCTGTTATGGGAGAACCAACAACCTACTTGGAGCTTATGGAATGTTATAATTGTTATACAGAATCAAGAACTGGTAAAATAATGAGTGCTATGATAGAAAAACTGAATACAATTGCTAAAATCTTGCTTAAACGCCATGATATAAACTGTTGCTCTCAACAGGACACTAAACACCTTAAATTTCAATGTGGCTTTAGTGAGAGCTATAATCGGAATTTCTATATTCATTATGGGTTCGAAGAGGGAGAACAATTTGTCTTATTTATGGGAGCCTCCGAGATAGAATCCTTCATGGTTGAGAATTATGAAACTTGTGTTGTTTGTAAGGACCTTAAAGATTATGTCTCTACTATCCTTAATTCTTGCATAGAATGCTACGGTAGGAATCCTTATATCCTTGATTATAAAGAGAGACACATTAATGCACAAGAATGCACTCACAATTTGCAGGAACCGGTGGAAGAAGAAATTGATGAACCTGAAAGATCATTGGATGAAAAAGAGGAGGAAATTGATGAACCTGAAAGCTCATTGGATGAAAACGAAGAGGAGAGCGACGGACAAAAGGAGGAAGAATGGATTAGCTACCCATGTCAACCTTCTAATGAGAGTAACTCTTTATCTCTTACACTATTTGATTGTCCTCCATGCTTACCGGAAGAGGCTGAATGTTATGTTCCGTGGATTCTCTTGAAATAGTACCTATGAGTAATACTTGTGAGAATGATTATACTACCGTTATCTATGATAATCCATGCTACTTTGATAAATCTTATGATAATGCTTTTTTGTGCCCGATGTCGAAATGCATGGTACTAAAGAATTTTGTTTGGCAAATGTCTATGATAAAGCTCTAGATGATGGTCCTATGTTACTTGATAATATTAATTGTACTACTAATGAAAATGGGATTGGAGAGTTCTTGACTTATTCTATGAGTCCCATATCTATTGAGATTGATCAACTACCTTGTTACGTATATTATTAATAAAAGTAAGTTCGAAAGTTTTAATTCCACTATTCTTGAACTTGATAAAAATTATGTGTTTGGAAATCATGAAAAGTATGCTGCATGTGATAGTTATATTGTTGAGTTTGTTCATGAAGCTACTGAAAATTATTATGAGAGAGGAAAATATGGTTGTAGAAATTTTCATGGTACTAATACACCTCTCTATATGCTGAAATTTTTGAAGTTATTCTTGTTTTATCTTCTTATGCTTGTCACTTTGTTCTTGGTGAATTTATTTGTGTACAAGATTCCTTTGCATAGGAAGCATGTGAGACTTAAATGTGTTTTGAATTTGCTTCTTGATGCTCTCCTTTGCTTCAAATACTATTTCTTGCGAGTGCATCATTAGAACTGCTGAGCCCATCTTAATGGCTATAAAGAAAGAACTTCTTGGGAGATAACCCATGTGTTATTTTGCTACAGTACTTTGTTTTATATTTGTGTCTTGGAATTTGTTTACTACTGTAGCAACCTCTCCTTATCTTAGCCAAGTGAAGCCTCTAATCGAAGGTTGATACTAGATTTGGATTTCTGCGCAGAAACAGATTTCTATCTATCACGAATCTGGGCTTATTTCTCTGTAGGAAACTCAGAAAAATCTGTCAATTTACGTGCGTGATCCTCAGATATGTACGCAACTTTCATTAGTTTTGAGTTTTCTGATTTGAGCAACGGAAGTACCATTTTAAAATTCGTGTTTACTCGGCTGTTCTGTTTTGGCAGATTCTCGTCTGTTTTTTTTTGCATTGTCTCTTGTGGACTTTATGTGAGGCTTTCTAGACGTGGGGAGCTGTAGCTAATGTTTTATTGACTTCTTGCAATGTGTCACTACAGGACCAAGGTGGATTCAAGTTTTTTTTTGAGTACTAACCCCTCTAATGAAGTTTATGAGAAGTTTGGTGTGAAGGAAGTTTTCAAGGGTCAAGAGAGGAGGATGATATATGATCAAGAAGAGTGAAAAGTCTAAGCTTGGGGATGCCCCGTGGTTCATCCCAAGCATATTTCAAGAAGACTCAAGCGTCTAAGCTTGGGGATGCCCAAGGCATCCCCTTCTTCATCAACTTATCAGGTTTCTTCTATTGAAACTATATTTTTATTCGGTCACATCATATGTGCTTTACTTGGAGCGTCTATGTGCTTTTATTTTTGTTTCTGTTTGAATAAGATCGGATCCTAGCAATCCTTGTGTGGGAGAGATACACGCTCCGCTTTTTCATATGAACACTCGTGTTCTTCGTTTTACTTTTAATGTTCAATGATAAAAGTTGGAAGCTATTGCACTTATTTATATTTGGTTGAAAACAGAAAATGCCTCATCATGTCTTGGATAATTTGACACTTGGCAATTGTTTTGAGCTCTCAAGTAGATCATGATTAAGTTTTTTTCATGTAGTTTAAACCTATTAGTGGAGAACTACCGTAGAGCTTGTTAAAATTGGTTTGCATGATTGGTCTCTCTTAAGGTCTAGATATTTTCTGGTAAAAGTGTTTGAGCAACAAGGAAGACAGTGTAGAGTATTATAATGCTTGCAATATGTCTTTTATGTGAGTTTTGCTGCACCAGTTCATCCTTGTGTTTGTTTCAAATAAACCTTGCTAGCCTAAGCCTTGTATCGAGAGGGAATACTTCTCATGCATCCAAATCCTTGAGCCAACCACTATGCCATTTGTGTCCACCATACCTACCTACTACATGGTATTTCTCCGCCATTCCAAAGTAAATTGCTTGAGTGCTACCTTTAAACAATTCAAAATTTATCACCTCTGATTTGTGTCAATGTTTTATAGCTCATGAGGAAGTATGTGGTGTTTATCTTTCAATCTTGTTGGGCAACTTTCACCAATGGACTAGTGGCTTCATCCGCTTATCCAATAATTTTGCAAAAAGAGCTGGCAATGGGATTCCCAGTCCCAAATTAATTAACCAAAATAGACACTCCTCCATGGTATGTGATTGTTGGACGGCACCCGAAGGATTCGGTTAGCCATGGCTTGAGAAAGCAAAGGTTGGGGGAGTGTCATCATAATAAAACTAAAATAAAGAGGCACTCCTTCATGGTATGAGATTGTTGGCAGGCACCCGAGGATTCGGTTAGCCATGGTTTGTGAAAGAAAGGTTGGAAGGAGTGCCACCCAAAAATAAAAATAATTCATGGGAGCCGCTTTTGAAGGTTTGTCTGGCAAGGGAGTTAGAGTGCCCACTACCATTCGTTGACAACAACAAACACCTCTCAAAACTTTACCTTTATGCTCTCTATATGTTTTCAAAACCAAAGCTCTAGCACAAATACAGCAATCAATGCTTCCCTCTGCGAAGGGCCTTTCTTTTACTTTATGTTGAGTCAGTTTACCTACTTCTTTCCATCTTAGAAGCAAACACTTGTGTCAACTGTGCATTGATTCTTACATACTTGCTTATTTGCATTCATCATATTACTTTGTGTTGACAAATATCCATGAGATATGCATGTTGAAAGTTGAAAGCAATCGCTGAAACTTATATCTTCCTTTGTGTTGCTTCGATGCCTTTACTTTGAACTTATTGCTTTATGAGTTAACTCTTGCGCAAATTTTGAATGACATGAGGCATGAGTATCTTAATAGGGGGACACCAGATAATTGGACCTTTCTGCAGGCTAATAAAGAATACACCCCTTCTACATACTACCAGTTCATCTTTGATGGTTTGTCAGTCTCCCCGGTGTTCAAGAGGTTGTGGAAAAGTAAAAGCTTGCATAAACAAAAGGTATTCGTTTGGTTATTTCTGGTTGATAGATTAAACACCCGTGATATGATGGAAAGAAGACATTGGACATTAGATTCGGGAGTAAACTGTGTTATGTGCAATCAAGCTCAAAGAGAGACACGTGATCATTTATTTTTTAACTGCGGTTTTGCCCGTAAGTGTTGGAGAAAGGTTGGCATTGTGTGGGACTCGAGTCAAGGTTCTCTGGATATGTTTGAGCGAGCCAAGCAGAATTATTCAGGTCCAAGTTTTTTTGAAGTTGCCACTACTGCTCTGTGGGGCATTTGGAAACAACGTAATGGTCTCATTTTTGAGAAAGTGCAGCCATCAATGCAGGCTTGGAGGATTATTTTTAAGAAAGATCTATCTGTAATAGTTCACCGGGTTAAGCCACGGCATAAGCAAGCTCTATCTGAATGGATCGATAGCTTCTAGTGTCTCGCTAGATTTTCTTAGTTAGCTAGTTTCTTTCTGCTTTTCTCCCTTTCACCTCGTATGTAAATTTCCCTGTACTTTTTCTATCATTTAATTGAAAATTACACCGTAGGGGTTTCCCCTACGGTTTCCTGGTCAAAAAAAAAGTTAACTCTTGCGCAAGACTTTTGATGCTTGTCTTGAAAGTATTATTCATGAAAAGTTTTGCTATATGTTATCTACTTGTTAGCAACTATAGATCATTGCTTTGAGTCACTTCATTCATTTCATATGCTTTGTAATAGTATGATCAAGGTTATGTAAGTAGCATGTCACTACGTAAATTATTCTTTTTATCGTTTACTCCGCTCGGGACGAGCGGGAACTAAGCTTGGGGATGCGATACGTCTCCGACGTATCCATAATTTCTGTCGTTCCATGCTTGTTTTATGACAATACTTACATGTTTTGCTTGCACTTTATGATGATTTCATGCATTTTCCGGAACTAACCTATTAACAAGATGCCACGGTGCCGGTTCTCGTTTTCTGCTGTTTTTGGTTCCAGAAAGGCTGTTCGGGCAATATTCTCGGAATTCGACGAAACGAAGACCAAACCTCCTATTTTTCCTGGAAGCATCCAGAACACCGAAGAAGAGTCGGAGAGGGGCCAGAGGGCCACCACACCATAAGGCGGCGCGGCCTGGCCTGGGCCCGCGCCAGCCTATGGTGGGGAGCCCCTAGGTGCCCCCCTACGCCGCCTCTTCGCCTATAAAATCCCTTTCGACCTAAAAACACCGTACCAATTGACGAAACTCCAGAAAGACTCCAGGGGCGCTGCCACCATCGCGAAACTCCAATTCGGGGACGAAGTCTCTGTCCCGGCACCCTGCCGGGGCGGGGAAGTGCCCCCGGAAGCCATCTCCATCAACGCCATCGCCTCCATCATGCTCCGTGAGTAGTTCCCCCATGGACTACGGGTCCTAGCTGTAGCTAGTTGGTATACTCTCCCCCATGTACTTCAATACAATGATCTCATGAGCTGCCTTACATGATTGAGATTCATCTCGATGTAATCGGTGTTGTGTTTGTCGGGATCCGATGGATTGTTACATTATGATTGTCTATCTACAAAGTTTATGAAGTTATTGTTGCTGCAATCTTGTTATGCTTAATGCTTGTCACTAGGGCCCGAGTGGCATGATCTTAGATTTGAGCTCTATACTTATTGCTTAGATTGTATCTACAAGTTGTATGCACATGTCTATGTCCGGAACCAAAGACCCCAAAGTGACAGAAATTGGGACAATTGGAGGGGAAGGCTCAGATATGAGGATCACATGTTTTTACGGAGTGTTAATGCTTTGCTCCGGTGCTCTATTAAAAGGAGTACCTTAATATCCAGTAGTTTCCCTTGAGGCCCGGCTGCCACCGGCTGGTAGGACAAAAGATGTTGTACAAGTTTCTCATTGCGAGCACGTATGACTATAATTGGAAAACATGCCTACATGATTAATGATCTTGATATTCTGTCTTAATGCTATTTCAATCCTATCAATTGCCCGACTGTAATTTGTTCACCCAACATTTGTTATTGGAGAGTTACCACTAGTGTAGATAGCTGGGAACCCCGGTCCATCTCGCATCATCATATACTCGTTCTACATGTCATTGGAAGTAGTATCAACTATTTTCTGGTGCCATTGCTCTCATATTACTGCTACTGCTCGCCGTGTTACTCGTTACTAATGCTCTCATATTACTGCTGCTTTCACATCACCCCTGTTACTAGTGCTTTTCCAGTGCGAGCTGAATTGACAACTCGATTGTTAAGGCTTATAAGTATTCTTTACCTCCCCTTGTGTCGAATCAATAAATTGGGTAATACTTCTCTCGAAGACTGTTGCGATCCCCTATACTTGTGGGTCATCACCAACCACTATGCCATTTGTGTCCACCATACCTACCTACTACATGGTATTTCTCCGCCATTCCAAAGTAAATTGCTTGAGTGCTACCTTTAAAATTCCATCATTCGCCTTAGCAATATATAGCTCATGGGACAAAATAGCCTTAAAAACTATTGTAGTATTGAATATGTACTTATGCACTTTATCTTTTATTAAGTTGCTTGTTGTGTGATAACCATGCTTCTGGGGACGCCATCAACTATTCTTTGTTGAATATCATGTGAGTTGCTATGCATGTCCGTCTTGTATGAAGTAAGAGAGATCTACCACCTTAATGGTTGGAGCATGCATATTGTTAGAGAAGAACATTGGGCCGCTAACTAAAGCCATGAATCATGGTGGAAGTTTCAGCTTTGGACATATATCCTCAATCTCATATGAGAATAATAATTGTTGTCACATGCTTATGCATTAAAGAGGAGTCCATTATCTGTTGTCCATGTTGTCCCGGTATGGATGTCTAAGTTGAGAATAATCAAAAGCGAGAAATCCAAAATGCGAGCTTTCTCCTTAGACCTTTGTACAGAGCGGCATGGAGGTACCCCTTTGTGACACTTGGTTGAAACATGTGCATTGCGAAGATCCGGTAGTCCAAGCTAAGTAGGACAAGTTGCGGGCACTATTAGTATACTATGCATGAGGCTTGCAACTTGTAAGATATAATTTACATAACTCATATGCTTTATTACTACCGTTGATAAAATTGTTTCATGTTTTCAAAATAAAAGCTCTAGCACAAATATAGCAATCGATGCTTTCCTCTTTGAAGGACCATTCTTTTACTTTTATTGTTGAGTCAGCTTACCTATCTCTCTCCACCTTAAGAAGCAAACACTTGTGTGAACTGTGCATTGATTCCTACATACTTGCATATTGCACTTGTTATATTACTTTATATTGACAATATCCATGAGATATACATGTTATAAGTTGAAAGCAACCGCTGAAACTTAATCTTCCTTTGTGTTGCTTCAATACCTTTACTTTGATTTATTGCTTTATGAGTTAACTCTTATGCAAGACTTATTGATGCTTGTCTTGAAGTACTATTCATGGAAAGTCTTTGCTTTATGATTCAGCTTGTTTACTCATGTCATTACCATTGTTTTGATCGCTGCATTCATTACATATGTTTACAAATAGTATGATCAAGATTATGATGGCATGTCACTTCAAGAAATTATCTTTGTTATCGTTTTACCTACTCGGGATGAGCGAGAACTAAGCTTGGGGATGCCGATACGTCTCCAACGTATCGATAATTTCTTATGTTCCATGCTACATTATTGATGATATCTACATGTTTTACACACATTATATGTCGTATTTACGCATTTTCCGGAACTAACCTATTAACAAGATGCCGAAGAGCCGCTTGCTATTTTCTGCTCGTTTTTGGTTTCGTAAATCCTAGTAACGAAATATTCTCGGAATTGGAGGAAATCAAAGCCCAGTGTTCCTATTTTGCCCGAAGCATCCGGAACACCCGAGAGCCGCGAGAGAGGGGCCACGTGGGGCCCACACATGGTGGCGGCGCGGCCCGAGCCCCGGCCGCGCCGCCCTAGTGTCCGGCCCCACCGGACCCCTCCGACCTTGCCCTTTCGCCTACTTAAAGCCTCCGTCGCGAAACCCCCGCACCGAGAGCCACGATACGGAAAACCTTCCGAGACGCCGCCGCCGCGAATCCCATCTCGGGGGATTCAGAGATCGCCTCCGGCACCCTGCCGGAGAGGGGATTCATCTCCCGGAGGACTCTTCATCGCCATGATCGCCTCCGGAGTGATGAGTGAGTAGTTCACCCCTGGACTATGGGTCCATAGCAGTAGCTAGATGGTCGTCTTCTCCTAATTGTGCTTCATTGTTGGATCTTGTGAGCTGCCTAACATGATCAAGATCATCTATCTGTAATACTATATGTTGTGTTTGTCAGGATCCGATGGATAGAGAATACTATGTTATGGTGATTATCAATCTATTACTTATGTGTTGTTTATGATCTTGCATGCTCTACGTTATTAGTAGAGGCTCTGGCCAAGTTTTTACTCTTAACTCCAAGAGGGAGTATTTATGCTCGATAGTGGGTTCATGCCTTCATTGATACCGGGACAAGGTGACGTAAAGTTCTAAGGTTGTGATGTGCCGTTGCCACTAGGGATAAAACATTGATTCTATGTCTAAGGATGTAGTTGTCGATTACATTACGCATGCACCATACTTAATGCAATTGTCCTGTTGCTTTGCAACTTAATACCGAATGGGGTTCGGATGATAACCTCGAAGGTGGACTTTTAGGCACAGATGCATGCTTGGATGGCGGTCTATGTACTTTGTCGTAATGCCCAATTAAATCTCACTATATTTATCATATCATGTATATGCATTGTTATGCCCTTTTCTATTTGTCAATTGCCCGACCGTAATTTGTTCACCCAACATGCTTTTTATCTTATGGGAGAGACACCTCTAGTGAACCGTGGACCCCGGTCCTATTCTTTACATCACATACAATCTACTCGCAATACTTGCTTTACTCGTTTTCTTGCAAACAATCATCTTCCACACAATACGGTTAATCCTTTGTTACAAGCAAGCTCGGTGAGATTGACAACCTCACCGTTTCGTTGGGGCAAAGTACTTTGGTTGTGTTGTGCAGGTTCCACGTTGGCGCCGGAATCCCTGGTGTTGCGCCGCACTACATTTCGCCACCATCAACCTTCAACGTGCTTCTTGGCTCCTCCTGGTTCGATAAACCTTGGTTTCTTTCTGAGGGAAAACCTGCCACTGTGCGCATCATACCTTTCTCTTGGGGTTCCCAACGGACGTGTACATCTACGCGCATCAAGCATCAAGAGGCAAATTCAAAACACATTTAAGCCTAACCCACTTCCTATGAAAAGGAATCTTGTACACAAATAAATTCATGAAGAACAAAGTGACAAGCATAGGAAGGCAACATAAGCGCAATTTCAAGATTCTCAACATAAAGAGGGGAAACTTAATATTATTAAGATGCATATAACCATATTTCCCTCTCTCATAATAACTTTCAGTAGCATCATGAACAAATTCAACAATATAACTATCACATAAAACATTCTTGTCATGAGCCACATGCATAAAATTATTACTCTCCACATAAGCATAATCAATTTTATTAGTTGTAGTGGGAGCAAATTCAACAAAGTAGCTATCAAATATAGGAGGTATATTGTAATTATAATCAAATTTATCTCCCATAACAGGTGGTAACAAAAGACTACTATCATTATAATCATCATAAATGGGAGGCAAAGTATCATCAAAGTAAATTTTCTCCTCAATGCTTGGGGGACTAAAAATATCAGGCTCATCAAAACCAGCTTTCCCAAGCTTAGAATTTTCCATAGCATTAGCAACAATGGTGTTCAAAGCATTCATAGTAATAACATTCCCATTAGCATGCATATAAAGTTCCATGGGTTTCTTAATTCTTTCTTCAAACACATCATGTCCTAATTCAAGATGTTATCACCGGAATTTAACCGAGTCAGAGGTGGGCCGCGATCAAGATGGTTTGAAGATGTATATATATGGAGGAATACGTAGATCGGCCTTTTATACCAAGTTGGGCTTAATGGCCCGTGTATCTGTAACATATTAGATCGTGTTTTAGTTTAGAGATAGAATCTTACTCGTGCACGGTTTAGTGCACGTCCACATTAGAAAGTCCCCCGGACTATAAATATGTACCTAGGGTTTATGGAATAAACAACAACTCACGTTCAACCCCAAAAACAAACCAATCTCGGCGCATCGCCAACTCCTTCGTCTCGAGGGTTTCTATCGGGTAAGCGACATGTCGCCTAGATCGCATCTTGCGATCTAGGCAAGCACAAGCCCCACGTTGTTCATGCGTTGCTCGTATCGAAGCGCTTTTGATGGCGAGCAACGTAGTTATCATTAGATGTGTTAGGGTTAGCATTGTTCTTCGTTTAAGCATGCTTACGTAGTGCAACCCTTGCATATCTAGCCGTCCTCACGCCTATCCCGGTGTGGGGGCGGCACCCCGCTTGATCATTATTTAGTAGATCTGATCCGTTACGATTGCTCCTTGTTCTACAAGGATTAGTTTAATATCTGCAATAGTTTGGCCTTACAAAGGGGGGAGGATCCCGTGGCACGTAGGGTGGCGTTCGCAAGTCCTAAACGGGATGTTCCTAGGATCAACTTCATGTTGGTTTTCTCGGCCTTGTTTAGGATCGGCTTACGAGCACCGTGCGTGGCCATCCGGCCCAACCCGGAGTAGGATGATCCGATTATGTGGTGAAAACCCTAAATCGTCGTAGATCTCATTAGCTTCATCTTGATCAAGCAGGACCACCAAGTATTCGTACACCCCGTACGGATCATGGGTGGATCGGCTCTTTGAGCCGATTCACGAGATAACCTCGAGAGCCGATCGAGGCTCGTATTTAACGTTTACATGTATGCCCCGGCAGAAACTAAGCGAGGCAATCTCATCACCTTCCCGACCGTGTATAGGTCGGTGGCACGCCCTTGCACTTCGCAACGCCGCGTGTGACCGTAAGAGCATTGCGGGCCGTCGCTCGGAGGGGTCTCGGCCCAGCCGCAGCTCTAGGCTCCCCCGGCTCTACGGTGTTGACAAGGCCGCTGCCCGCCGGTGGGTTTTGGCGACCAACACATTCTCGGCACGCCCGGTGGGACCATCGTCTACATCAACCACATCGCCATCTACTTCCGAGATGGCGGACGGCACGCCGGCCGCCTACGAGGATCCGCCGGGTAACTACCTTGCTCGGCTGATGCGCGAAACAAACAATCAAAGGAAGGCCGATAGCGATGACTTCGGCCGATGCGGACGCATTACTCGTCCTCCCGACGGAGCCTCGGTGCCCCGCATTTCCGACGAGCCGACCGAGGTTATGTTCACCACATGGTTGCTTGGGTCAAGCGGCGATCTAACTGGACAGCGAGCCACGTCGACTACACGAGTCCCAACGGGCTGACTCGCAAGTACAGCGCCTGGGCGTAACGCAGAGCCGATATCTGTAGTTACCAGACAGATTCGGCTCGAGGGAGGCATACGGTCACCACGCCGGACAGATGGTAAACGATAGCCGGTGGAAAATCGGCTAATAATAAAAAAAAAAAAACAAGAAGGAGAGAAGCAAAACGTTGCAAGCGTAGCGATCAACATATCAAGGCCCTACCGAGAAGCGTAATCATTTGTCTATAAAAGCCCTATCGGAGAAACACGCCGAGGGCGATAATAGCATCAACACGGATGCGTTCCGCCTCGGCAATCTCAGCTTCATCATCCGCGTCTTTGCCCGTCACCAGCCTGATTGCTCGTGGAACGGATTTCAGCCGGATCGGCCTTCGGATCGGCCGTGAGATCTTTTGCTTCTTCTTCGCAGCGGGCGACAAGGGCCTCCTTATCTTGGATGAGCTGTTTGGTCACCCTTACCCTCTCTTCGAGGTCCTCCAACTCCTTGTGCAAGGTTTCGAGTTCGGCACGGGTGGCGAAGTATCCGTCTTGGCGTCCGCAGCAGCCTTTTTCTCATTGAGCCGTCGGCACTTCTCGGCAATATCGGCTCTCAGCGGAAGTTGGGAGTGGCGAAGAGTAATCCTTTGGCGAGCGGATTGAATCCGTGACTTGAAGACCGACAGGGTGACGGCGGGCCAAAGCTTCACTTGCAGGGGCATAGGGAGATGAGAATGGATATCCGCGAGGATACCCTTGACCTCTTCGGAATTCTCAATCAGAGCATCAATAGAGGTAGAGAGCAAGTCCTTGAGGCGCTGGAGCCGGCCACGGACCGTGCCGATGTCCGGCTCCCCACTTGCCTTGGAAGGGGTGGGATCGATGGATGCTCGGATCGAACGCAAGCAAGCTCGAGAGATCACAACCCCGGCAAGGCAAACACAAGTGAGTTTAGCGGATGGCAAGGAGCCGACAGAGCCAAAAGGGAAAAACATACCTCTCCCAAGGGGAAGGAGCAGCCAGCGCAGTGAACGATCGGCTTTTCTGGGGATTCGGTTGGATCAACCGCTCGTACAGCCGCGGGCGTCGGGGCAGCCAGATCCAGGGTAGCAGACGGCCTCTGTACCTCCTCAACGTTCCCGCTAGAAGTTTCGGCGACCTACAAAAGGAAGGGATTAGCCGATCCAGGTGATAACGGGGCAACATGAGAGCACGACCACAAAGATAATTACATTCGAGATCTCCTGGCTTGATGGAGAGGTTGGTGGGTTCTTGCGAACCCTCTTAACGCAGCCGATGCTTCGTACGTAACCCCGACCCGGTCGGGGCCCGAGGAGTAGGAGTTTCGGTGATCGACCTTTTCTTGGGAGCCGGCGCTGGCGAAGCCGTCTGACTCCGGGTAGTGGACCTCTCGGAATCACCTGAGCTCGATTCTCCCCGGCTGGTTTCTTCGGCTCCACTGGAGGATCCATCAACAGGGGCCTGTAGGAAAGGATGCAAGTGCGGTATGAACAAATTCTTTGGGAAGAAATGCGGACAAGCGCCCGCAGTGGTCTAAACCAACTTACACGCAAGCTTTCCCGGGCCGGAGCTTTACGCTTCGTGGTTTTCCCGACCGCTACCTTCCTCACCACCGTCCTCGCCGGAGTCGAGGCTCGGGGGCAACGAGCCCCGAAGACGCTTTGCTTTGGAAGCCGATTTCGGTGAAATCGGCCGACCCCGCATTATAACTTTCTTCGTGGGGCGAACTCTGGCAGAAGAGAACCACTGGTGCCGGAGGAAGAAAGACGAAAGGGGAGCCGTCGGCTTGTGTAGGAGCTGGGCCATCTTGTTGCTGCCAAGAGAAGAAAGTCAGTTCACGGACAATCACCGTGAGGCAGTTACAAGAAATACTTAAGTGACGGTACCTGGTCGGCAGGGGGATCATATTCGGCGTCAAGCTCCTTCAGCTGCGGTCCTAGTGCCTTCCTGAAGACATGGGTTTTCCACATAGACCACCAAGTTTCGAAACCGTCGGTGGTGGAGGAGAATTGGAGGTCATGGGGAATTGGTATGACCAGCAGCATCAAAGAAGGTATAACACCTTTGGGCGGTGAGGATGTCGGGCAGTTCAGCTCTACTTGCCGTCGATGATGAAGGAAGAAGTGTGGAGGCACCTGTCCAAGACCAAGCTGCCGAGCCGCTACTATCGGTTGATAAGACTCATAACCCGGCTTGATGATCCGGTTTGAGGTGCTCATGCCAACGAGGAGAAAGCAAGGACGAATCATGAGGGAGTACAAGTGCCGTGTGCCGGCGTCATCGGCAAAGTCGTCCAATCGGAAAGAGACGGGGTTTTCAAAATTTGCCGATTCGGTATAAGGGTGGAACAGGGGGTTGTCTAAACCTTGGTAGAAAATCTTAAACCACCCTGTCGCTTCTTTGGGGATCAATCTGCTACCCGGGAGACCATACAGGGCTTGGCCGTAGCTGGTGCATCGAATTTCCTTGCCATTTTCATCCGGAAAGGTGCAGTTAGTCAGCGATGGGAAGTCTGGGATTTGGCTTTGAAAATATAGTTGGGCCCACAGTTGAATGAACCACCGTGGACCGCCGGCTTTAACCGTCTTGCGGGTGAACAGCTTGATGGACATCGCTTGAAGGGATCGATAAATCTCTCCAAGGAATAACTTGCCTAGACCAAGTTGGGTGCCTTTGGCGAGTTCATAGGCTAGGGAGAGGTAATTCTTGGTAGGAGCAAGTGACGGACCACGTAATATGAAGTGCTCCAACCAGAAGTTCAAGAAGGCCGTGTGCTCCCTCTCTCGTTACCGAGCCTTTGGTTTTCATATAACGATTGAGATAAGCACCCCAACTGGTACACTCTTTTTTAGAGGAGAGAGTGAAAGGGACCTTTGGGAGCTTGAATGCGAAGGACCGGGAGACGCAATGTCTAGTCCCGTGATCATGGCCACGTCCAGCAGTGGTCGGAGTCATAGGGCCATGACCAAACATGAAACAGCTTCAAGGCGTCGGACCAAAAATAGCCGATGGTTTTCAAGATGTTCTCATTCTTCTCAAGAGGAGACAGCGATAATGACAGAGCATCGGCTATTCCTATAGTTTCCCAAGTGGCATAGTGGGATTTTGATACCCTATCGTACCATGCCACCCAACCTTCGAGGGGATTGGGCCGTGCTCGCAGCAGCCGGCCCGTGAAGTCGATCTAGGTTTTGGCTCACAAAGGGGATTCTGTTAGCCTCGCATGAGATTAATCAGAAAGGTGGCTCTCGAAGAACGAGGACCGAGGCACATCGAATTTGCGAGAGAAGGATGTGGCGAAGAATGTCCGAAACCTAAATTAGTGGCGTAACGAGGCATTAATTTAGGCGTTGGCGTTAATCCCGTGTCAAAGTCAAACGGCGAGGGAAGATTGAGGATTACCTTCAGTCCGGCGACCGTGGTGTCAGTGTTAGCTGATTCCGCCATGGGATGTGTTGAAGGGGTTGGAAGCCGCGCGGTCGAGATCTCGTGAAGGGGGTGTTGGATTGGAACCGGCCGAGCGGCGATTTGGGGATCCGACTCGTTTTTTGCGGATGGAGGTCGCGAGTTACCGTTTGGAGGATGGCTAGCTCAACGTTGCCCGGTGTGCTTATGAGAGGGACCGAAAAGGAGGTCGTCCGATTTCGACTATCGGCAGTAACAGCTTGGCTGGGAACGCTTCTTCGCATTGAAAGAAGAGACAAGAGGCATTGCAACGGTGATGCCACGACACGGCCCGACGAGAGAAAAACATGATGATTTTGGAAATAATATTTCCAAAACCAGGGGGCATGTGTTATCACCGGAATTTAACCGAGTCGAGGTGGGCCGCGATCAAGATGGTTTGAAGATGTATATATATGGAGGAATACGTAGATCGGCCTTTTATACCAAGTTGGGCTTAATGGCCCGTGTATCCGTAACATATTAGATCGTGTTTTAGTTTAGAGATAGAATCTTACTCGTGCACGGCTTAGTGCACGTCCACATTAGAAAGTCCCCCGGACTATAAATATGTACCTAGGGTTTATGGAATAAACAACAACTCACGTTCAACCCCAAAAACAAACCAATCTCGGCGCATCGCCAACTCCTTCGTCTCGAGGGTTTCTATCGGTAGTGACATGTCGCCTAGATCGCATCTTGCGATCTAGGCAAGCACAAGCCCCACGTTGTTCATGCGTTGCTCGTACCGAAGCGCTTTTGATGGCGAGCAACGTAGTTATCATTAGATGTGTTAGGGTTAGCATTGTTCTTCGTTTAAGCATGCTTACGTAGTGCAACCCTTGCATATCTAGCCGTCCTCACGCCTATCCCGGTGTGGGGGCGGCACCCCGCTTGATCATTATTTAGTAGATCCGATCCGTTACGATTGCTCCTTGTTCTACAAGGATTAGTTTAATATCCGCAATAGTTTGGCCTTACAAAGGGGGAGGATCCCGTGGCACGTAGGGTGGCGTTCGCAAGTCCTAAACGGGATGTTCCTAGGATCAACTTCATGTTGGTTTTCCGGCCTTGTTTAGGATCGGCTTACGAGCACCGTGCGTGGCCATCCGGCCCAACCTCGGAGTAGGATGATCCGATTATGTGGTGAAAACCCTAAATCGTCGTAGATCTCATTAGCTTCATCTTGATCAAGCAGGACCACCAAGTATTCGTACACCCCGTACGGATCATGGGTGGATCGGCTCTTTGAGCCGATTCACATGATAACCTGAGAGCCGATCGAGGCTCGTATTTAACGTTTACATGTATGCCC